>NW_024609643.1:140000-235000 GCF_018296145.1 Oncorhynchus tshawytscha
CATGCAGTATATGGTCCAGATTGACGTGTGGCCGCTGTCAAAGTGACAACTGTTGGGGCCGCCCGTTACATAGTCTGGACACTCACGCCTCGGCCCCTTTCTGTGACAAACAAGAAAGGAATGATTCAATTCAACTCAACTCATTTCTTTGAATGAAGACGATCTCTTAGGGTACATTGTTCCTACACGATGTGATAGAATGAAAATACCTGCATTTATTGGGGGAAAAAGCCTTGAAATTAAAAATTAATCTTAGAGTAATTCAAGGCGTTTTTTAATGAATGCAGGAATTCATCCTCTACCAATCCTGCAACAAGGAGAGTACAAGGTGTGTACTGTGTATATATACAGTATATAGTACATCATGTGTATATATACAGTATACAGTACATGGTGTGTACATATACAGTATATTGTTCCTGGTGTGTGTATATACAGTGCCTTCGGAAAGTATTCAGACCCCTTGTCTTCTTCCACATTTTGTTACGTTACAGCCTTATTCTAAAATGGATTAAATAAAATAAAAAACTCAGCAATCTACACACAATACACCATAATCACAATAACATCTTTGCACATTCATAAAAAACAAAACAGAAATACCTTATTTACATAAATATTCAGACCCTTTGCTATGAGACTCAAAATTGAGCTCAGGTGCATCCTGTTTCCATGGTCGTCCTTGAAATGTTTCTACAACTTGATTGGAGTCCACCTGTGGTAAATTCAATTGATTGGACATGATTAGGGGCGGCAGGGTAGCCTAGTGGTTAGAGCGTTGTGGACTAGTAACCAGAAGGTTGCAAGTTCAAACCTCTGAGCTGACAAGGTACAAATCTGTCATTCTGCCCCTGAACAGGCATTTAACCCACTGTTCCTAGGCGGTCATTGAAAATAAGAATTTGTTCTTAACTGACTTGCCTAGTTAAATAAAGGTAGAATATAAAAAAAATTTTTTTGAAAGGCACACACCTGTCTATATAAGGTCCTACAGTTGCCAGTGCATGTCAGAGCAAAAGCCATGATGTCTAAGGAATTGTCTGTAGAGCTTCGAGACAGGATTGCGTCGAGGCACAGATCTGGGGAAGGGTACCAAAACATTTATGCAGCATTGAAGGTCCCCAAGAACACAGTGGCCTCCATCGTTCTGAAATGGAAGAAGTATGGAACCACAAAGACTTTTCCTAGAGCTGGCCGCCCAGCCAAACTGAGCAATCGGGGGAGAAGGGCCTTGGTCTGGGAGGTGACCAAGAACCCAATGGTTACTCTGAAAGAGCTCCAGAGTTCCTCTGTGGAGATGGGAGAACCTTCCAGAAGGACAACCATCTCTGCAGCACTCCAGAAATCAGGCCTTTATGGTAGAGTGGACAGACGGAAGTCACTCCTCAGTAAAAGGCACATGACAGCCAGCTTGGAATTTGCCAAAAGGCACCTAAAGGACTCTCAGACCATGAGAAACAAGATTATCTGGTCTGATGAAACCAAGATTGAACTCTTTGCCTGAATGCCAAGCATCACGTCTGGAGGAAACCTGGCACCACTCCTACGGTGAAGCATGATGGTGGCAGGGATGTTTTTCAGCGGCAGCGACTGGGAGACTAGTCAGGATTGAGGGAAAGATGAACAGAGCAAAGTACAGAGAGATCCTTGATGAAAACCTGCTTCAGAGCACTCAGGACCTCAAACTGGGACAAAGGTTCACCTTCCAACAAGACACCAACACTAAGCACAATGCAGGAGTGGCTTCGGGGTCAAGTCTCTGAATGTCCTTTAGAGGCCCAGCCAGATCCCGGACCTGAACCCGATCTAACATCTCTGGAGAGACCTGAAAATAGCTGTGTTTTCACTTTGTCATTATGGGGTATTGTGTGTAGATTGAGGAGGACATATTTTTATTTAATCCATTTTAGAATAAGGCTGTAACTTAATAAAATGTGGATCAAGGGGTCTGAATACAAATGCATTGTACAGTAATAGTACGTACTCTAAGGAGTAGGTGAGGCTGTAGGTGATGTTGTCGTCACTCTCGGAGTTGTTGTCAAGGGGATGCCACCAGCAGGTGAAGACCTCCATGTTGGGCGAGCGGCAGTAGTAGATGTGGGGCCGGGTCGTCACGGCAACAGCACCTGGGGGATAAAACGAGAGGTTAATGACTCTAACCATCTCTATGGATATCTGCATTCACTGTCGTGTTTTTTCTAAAGACTGATATATTTTTCTATGCACTGTTCTGGTGAATACACGGATCAACCATTTATAAACATGAAGAAATACATGCCAAAATCATTCAGCTATCAAAGTAATCCATATTATAAAACATCAGCCTCTTAACATTTCACCGGGCCTCTCAGGTGCCCTGGTTGTCAGGGCAACTCAAATCCAGGTTCATGACATTTGGAATAACGCAAAAAACTGTTAATCCAGGTTTATGACATTTGGGCGAACGCTAATAACTGTTAATCCGTTAACCATTATAGAAGCTCACAAAGGGTGAGGTGAGTTTGTCTGGATGGTGATGCGGGAACAACCCCATGTGATACAAACTAAGGAAGTTTGAACACAAGTGTTTTGTGAAGTTATTTTCTTCTTATGTCATTGAACTCGAAACAGAGATCTCATATGTTTGAAAACAAACAGTTGTAAAGCATAGCACACACACTGAAGGGGGGGTCTAGTTGCACCAAAAACAAGTTGAAGCTAATATACAGGTTGGTCTTACAACTCTTGTTGAGAGCAGTAGCTGGTAGGAAACTGAACTGAACCCCAAATCAAACAGCAGGACCTCGTGAGAAGGATTACATCTCCAACAGTGACACTCAGGCTGACTGGAACAAACAGTTACTGTTTAAATCCATTTATTTCCCTGAAGAAGCACATTATGTAACTTACAGTGACGTGGACACTTATGAGATAAACATTGTATAGACCGTACATTTTTCTTTAATGATTAACCCATGATATGTTTTATGAGGCTAATGAACATGACCGTCTTGAATAAGGCTGTTCAATTGACAGTTAATGTTCTATGTACAGTATTTCCCATGTCAGGAAATACAGTGTTTTTGAGGCAGTACGGCAGTGACAGACTGACTTGTGTCACACACACACGCACGCAAATACACACACACACACACACGCACACACACACACGCACGCACACGCACGCTAATACACACACACACACGCACACACACGCACGCACGCACGCACACGCACGCAAATACACACACACACACACACACACACGCACACACGCACACACACACACGCACGCACGCAAATACACACACACACACGCACGCGCACGCACACACACGCACACACACGCACGCACATGCACGCAAATACACACACATACACACACACACACACACACACACACACACACACACACACACACACACACACACACACACACACACACACACACACACACACACACACACACACACACACACACACACACACACACACACACTCCCTGCTGTGGAGGTGCATCCAGGTAACATCTGTTGAGAGACTTATAATGAGGTGAGGTCACTAGAGTGAACAGGCCTTGACCTACCCATTGTCTAATGACTGACTGAGATTACTGGTCCACTGAGAAGTATTACTACATACTGTACTTCTTAATGGACCAGTAATCTCAGTCAGTCAGCAAATTAAACAAAAGCAAAGAATCTTGCCAAAGGATTTTTTCAGAATCACAAATCCTACTAGGAAAACAGGACCACTCTGGAAACTGGCCTTATAGACTACATGTGACAGGCATATATAACAGTACAGACACTGTGCTGTACTTTAGATAGATATGACATTGGCAGTTTCCTATTCATAGGTGCTTGGCAGTGTTTGAGGCACACATACAGTGCTTTGGGAAAGTATTCAGACCCCTTCCCCTTTTCCACATTTTATTACGTTACAGCCTTATTCTAAAATTAATTAATTAAAAATCCTCATCAATCCACACACAATATCCCATAACTACAAACCTGAAAACAGCTTTTTAGAGTTTTTTCTAATTTATTAAAAATAAAAAACTGAAATATCTTATTTACATAAGTATGAATTTGAGGCACATAATGAGTTATTCATGACAACAACGAACAAGATGAAAATAGGGTCTATATACCAAGTCAACATACATACTGGTGTGTCAACCAGAGGGTCAATATACTGGTGGGAGGAGCGATAGGAGGACGGTCTCATTGATGACGTGGATGTCAGGTTGGATTAAATGTGGAAGACACCATTCAGTTGAATGCATTCAGTTGTACAACTGACTATGTATCCCTCTTTCCCGTTCCTTTCATTGTAATGGCTGCAATGGAATACATGGAACTTTGACTCTATTACAATGAGCCCATCCTCTTATAGCTCCTCCCACCATCCTAGGATGTCAAAATACAGTAGCGCTATATGCCAGTGTTTGTGGGTGGGGTCTCATTGTCTGAGCGAGACTAGCTGTCTGTAGGTGACGTGTGTGTGCATGTGTGTGTGTGTGTACATGTGGGTGTGTGCAACTAACACTGTTACTCTAGTGAATAGCCATTACCCTCTGGCTAATCCCAGCTGCAGATATCAGTAAACAGGAAGTAGAGGAAACTAGATTTAGAAAAAGGACGACAATGCCTCTGAAGATGTTCCTCCTCTCTACGTTTTCTACCATTCATGTGATCTGGATTTTCTCCCTTCCTTCCCTCCTGGGCAGTGCAGTAATCACCTTACTGTGACATGTATTTCCCATTCCAGTCTCAACTATACCCTGTCTGGGTTGGTTCAATACCATGGTTCTCCCTCCAGCACCAACCTATCCTACACACAGTCCTACGTCAATTCAGCTGTCAGTACCACTAAAGCAGACAGCAACAACTCCCTTCTGTGGTTGATGGTTCAGCTAGTTCACTACCGGGGCTGTGAGAGCTTACCTCCTCAACTAGCTGAGAGCTCCACTACATATTAGACTATGAACAACCAGCTAAGGGTTTACCTCCACTACATATTAAGACTATGAACAAACAGCTGAGAGCTCCACTACATATTAGACTATGAACAACCAGCTGAGAGCTCCACTACATATTAGACTATGAACAACCAGCTGAGAGCTCCACTACATATTAGACTATGAACAACCAGCTGAGAGCTCCACTACATATTAGACTATGAACAACCAGCTGAGAGCTCCACTACATATTAGACTATGAACAACCAGCTGAGGGCTTACCTCCATTACATATTAGACTATGAACAACCAGCTGAGAGCTCCACTACATATTAGACTATGAACAACCAGCTGAGAGCTCCACTACATATAAGACTATGAACAATCAGCTGAGAGCTTACCTCCGCTACGTATTAAGACTATGAACAAACAGCTGAGAGCTCCACTACATATTAGACTATGAACAACCAGCTGAGAGCTCCACTACATATTAGACTATGAACAACCAGCTGAGAGCTCCACTACATATTAGACTATGAACAACCAGCTGAGAGCTCCACTACATATTAGACTATGAACAACCAGCTGAGAGCTCCACTACATATTAGACTATGAACAACCAGCTGAGGGCTTACCTCCATTACATATTAGACTATGAACAACCAGCTGAGAGCTCCACTACATATTAGACTATGAACAACCAGCTGAGAGCTCCACTACATATAAGACTATGAACAACCAGCTGAGAGCTTACCTCCGCTACGTATTGGACTATGAACAACTAGCTGAGAGCTTACCTCTGCTACATATTAGATTATGAACAACCAGCTGAGAGCTTACTTCCTCTACATATTAGACTATGAACAACCAGCTGAGAGCTTACCTCCGCTACGTATTAGACTATGAACAACCAGCTGAGAGCTTACCTCCGCTACGTATTAGACTATGAACAACCAGCTGAGAGCTTACCTCCGCTACGTATTAGACTATGAACAACCAGCGGAGAGCTTACCTCCGCTACGTATTAGACTATGAACAACCAGCTGAGAGCTTACTTCCTCTACATATTGGACTATGAACAACCAGCTGAGAGCTTACCTCCTCTACATTTAGACTATGAACAACCACCCGAGAGCTTACCTCCTCCACATATTAGACTATGAACAACCAGCTGAGAGCTTACCTCCACTACGTATTAGACTATGAACAACCAGCTGAGAGCTGACCTCCGCTACGTATTAGACTATGAACAACCAGCTGAGAGCTTACCTCCTCCACATATTAGACTATGAACAACCAGCTGAGAGCTTACCTCCACTATGTATTAGACTATGAACAACCAGCTGAGAGCTTACCTCCGTTACGTATTAGACTGTGAACAACCAGCTGAGAGCTTACCTCCGCTACATATTAGACTATGAACAACCAGCTGAGAGCTTACCTCCGCTACGTATTAGACTATGAACAACCAGCGGAGAGCTTACCTCCGCTACATATTAGACTATGAACAACCAGCTGAGAGCTTACCTCCGCTACATATTAGACTATGAACAACCAGCGGAGAGCTTACCTCCGCTACATATTAGACTATGAACAACCAGCGGAGAGCTTACCTCCGCTACATATTAGACTATGAACAACCAGCGGAGAGCTTACCTCCGCTGAACAACCAGCTGAGAGCTTACCTCCGCTACATATTAGACTATGAACAACCAGCTGAGAGCTTACCTCCGCTACGTATTAGACTATGAACAACCAGCGGAGAGCATACCTCCGCTACGTATTAGACTATGAACAACCAGCGGAGAGCTTACCTCCGCTACATATTAGACTATGAACAACCAGCGGAGAGCTTACCTCCGCTACGTATTAGACTATGAACAACCAGCGGAGAGCTTACCTCCGCTACGTATTAGACTATGAACAACCAGCGGAGAGCTTACCTCCGCTACGTATTAGACTATGAACAACCAGCTGAGAGCTTACCTCCGCTACGTATTAGACTATGAACGACTAGCTTACTGTACCTCCACTGTATTAGTGCTATGACTGGGGTAATAGAGGGGCTGTGCTGTGAGAGCATACCTCCACTGCATTAGCACTATTAGGTGCAGTAGTCATAACACTAGTTAGAGATGGTCAGTGCTTAATTGAGTAGGATACAGAATACCTGAGACAAATTAGACGGGTCCAGTCAGAGTAAGGTCCTTGTTCATGTGAACTGTTCACCAGATAAGCATCACTGACTTCAGTAGTAGTGTTGCAACATATACCATAGGCAACCCATCATAACACTTACTGTAACTACAACATATACAGTAGGCAACCCATCATAACACTTACTGTAACTGCAACATATACCGTAGGCAACCCATCATAACACTTACTGTAACTACAACATATACAGTAGGCAACCCATCATAACACTTACTGTAACTGCAACATATACAGTAGGCAACCCATCATAACACTTACTGTAACTGCAACATATACAGTAGGCAACCCATCATAACACTTACTGTAACTACAACATATACAGTAGGCAACCCATCATAACACTTACTGTAACTGCAACATATACCGTAGGCAACCCATCATAACACTTACTGTAACTACAACATATACAGTAGGCAACCCATCATAACACTTACTGTACTACAATATATACAGTAGGCAACCCATCATAATACTTACTGTAACTACAACATATACAGTAGGCAACCCATCATAACACTTACTGTAACTGCAACATATACAGTAGGCAACCCATCATAACACTTACTGTAACTACAACATATACAGTAGGCAACCCATCATAACACTTACTGTAACTGCAACATATACCGTAGGCAACCCATCATAACACTTACTGTAACTACAACATATACAGTAGGCAACCCATCATAACACTTACTGTACTACAATATATACAGTAGGCAACCCATCATAATACTTACTGTAACTACAATATATACAGTAGGCAACCCATCATAATACTTACTGTAACTACAATATAAACAGCAGGCAACCCATCAACATACTTACTGTAACTACAACATATACAGTAGGCAACCCATCAACATACTTACTGTAACTACAACATATACATCAGGCAACCCATCATAACACTTACTGTAACTACAACATATACAGTAGACAACCCATCATAACACTTACTGTAACTGCAACATATACAGTAGGCAACCCATCATAACACTTACTGTAACTACAATATATACAGTAGGTAACCCATCAACATACTTACTGTAACTACACCATATACCGTAGGCAACCCATCATAATACTTACTGTAACTACACCATATACTGTAGGTAACCCATCAACATACTTACTGTAACTACACCATATACCGTAGGCAACCCATCATAATACTTACTGTAACTACAATATATACAGTAGGCAACCCATCATAATACTTACTGTAACTACAATATATACAGCAGGCAACCCATCAGCATACTTACTGTAACTACACCATATACCGTAGGCAACCCATCATAATAATTACTGTAACTGTAACTGTATCATTTTGTCTGTCATAGTTGAAGTGTACCTATGATGAAAATTACAGGCCTCTCTCATCTTTTTAAGTGGGAGAACTTGCACAATTGGTGGCTGACTAAATACTTTTTTGCCCCACTGTACATACATACATATATATAAAGTAAGTCTTAAGATTGGTTTCTTGACTACATAATGTTTTATCCAAAGTGCAACAACAACACTAGCATTTTTAGCACTGGCGAATTGAATATTAATCTTACTAAATGAAGCACACTGAAAATGTCACTCATTTTTTCCCTTCTGTCCTTGATCAAGCTTCTGTTCTGTCAAAAGGGAATGTATTGTACTGTACTGTACTGGCCACATTGTCCATGATGAGTCTCCCACTGTGAGTTCTGAAGAGCTGCAGGGTACACAGACCAGACAGTGTAGGACATAGTAGAATAGACAGCCTTCATGTCCTTCTCTCCACCCTATTCTCCCTGAATGAGTTTACATGCAGACACATTATCTGACGATGATAAACTCATGTAAGGGGAAGATGGTGGAAATAGTCTAATACACCGTTACCTTAGCTCAACAACTGCTGCCTTACTTTAACAACTAGCAGGCTAAGCAGATGGCTTAACCAGGAACAAACTGGTACCTCAGCAGCTCAGCTAAGTATATGATTATTCAGTCGCTTCCATAAACCGATATCAAGGTTTAACCAGACCAGCTGTCTTCCTCCCTCTGTAGAGGCAGCGTTGCTATGTCCGTGGAGGCCGGCAGGCAGGTAGGCCTAATATATAATTCACAACTCATGTTCTGTTTTATTCACTGAACAAGCAGCGAAGAGCAGGGTATCACACAAATGACAAGCTGACGACCAGGTTCCACTATGAGAGGATTGCTGCCTGCCCCACATCTGTTACCCAGACTGGAGGGGGAACGAGACAACAGAATTAGGAGCACTGCCTACTTTTGTTTCAGTTAAATGTTTTCCACAGGAAGGATGAAAATGCTGCGTAATAAACCCAAGTGACTGAATAAGAAAATCTCTTCAGTCCTGGTCGACAAGGGTGTGGACTGTGGAGGCATTTTACATCCTAGAATAAACACAATTTATTATAAATTTAACTAGTTATCTAATTATTGATTTACCTAATCAGCAAGCCCGTGATTAGTTTCAAGTGGTGATGCACTGACTGTAACTAAAACCTGGGTACCACCTGGACTGAAGAACACTGTTGTAAAGTATTCCACACTACAAAAGAACAAACAACATTGGAAGTCCCTGGACCGTTTCTAAAGAGAGAGCCACCAGCAAGGCATTTGGTCTTAAGCATGGCAGTGGCTGATTCAATGGGGCACACTGGGCTCTCTGTGTCCACTTCTGAGAATTTAGACATTTTTCTCTTGAACTGAACGCTGCTCAACAAACAACAAATGGGTGCCATACAGACCCATGGAACGACAGGAATTACCTCCTTTGCCCAAACAAAGTGGAACGGGTGGCACCAGAAATAGAATCCAATGTCAATTGGACCGCAATGTTGCGACTACTGCACAGAGAGACACACAGAGACACAGATACAGCCAAAGAGATACACAGAGACACCCACAGAGATACACAGAGACACCTACAGATATACACAGAGACACCCAAAGACATACACAGAGACACCCACAGAGATACACAGAGATTCACAGAGACACCCACAGAGATACACAGACTCCCACAGAGATACACAGAGACACCCACTGAGATACATAGACACCCACTGAGATACACAGACACCCACAGAGATACACAGAGACACCCACTGAGATACATAGACACCCACTGAGATACACAGACACCCACAGAGATACACAGACACCCACAGAGATACACAGAGACACCCACAGAGATACGCAGGCACCGAAAGAGATACACAGAGACACCCATAGAGATACACAGACACCCACAGAGATACACAGAGACACCCACAGAGATACACAGAGACACCCACAGAGATACACAGAGAAACACACAGAGATACACAGAGACACCCACAGAGATACACAGGCAGCCAAAGAGATACATAGAGACACCCATAAGGATACACAGACACCCAGAGATACATAGAGATACACAGAGACACCCACAGACATACACAGAGGCACCTACAGAGATACAAAGACACCCATAGAGATACACAGAGGCACCCACAGAGACACACACAGAGATACACAGAGACACCCACAGAGATACACAGAGGCACCCACAGAGACACCCACAGAGATACACAGAGGCACCCATAGAGACACCCACAGAGATACACAGAGGCATCCACAGAGGCACCCACAGAGACACATAGAGACAGTCTATCTAGTGGACTTTGAGGTTAGTGTGTAGTGGGATGTGTGACTCACCATCTCTGTGGTCATTGTCTGGCTGTAGAAGGTTCTGGGTCAGGGCACTGCATGCTACCCCGGGCAGGACAAGGACCAGCAGCCACAGCATCACACAGCTGTTCTCCAACGATCTGCCAACACACAGGCACACATGCACACACGCACGCACGCACGCACGCATACACCCCCCCCCCACACACACACACACACAGGATACAGTTACACATCTGACTGGGGGCCTACTGTGTATTTATATAGTCATCAACATCTGGGTTCATCCCCTGATTCAAATCCCCCTGGGAACAGATGGACCTGTGCGTGTGTGGGTGTGTGTGTTCCTGTGCCTGTGTATAATTCCCTGGGTCAAGTCTGACAAGCCCAAGCCAGTGCCTCTCATCTCAAGTCTATTCATGATGTCAGACTGGGAGTTAAATAGAGCTAGAGAGTAGTAGCTTATTCTACTAATCAAGACTAGTGTACATTTATTCAGTTATAGAAGCCCCTTGGAAAAGACCACAGAGCTCATTCAGTCATGTAGGACCGGCCAGCCACAAAGCCATCATTGTCCAATGTTAGCGCCGAGGGACTAATTATTTAATTTGGCTGTCTGGTTATCAGTGGTAAGTAAAGATAAACACGGTAAAGAAAAGCAAAGTAAATGTATTTGTAATATTACTCAAAGGTGCTCATTCTAATTTCCTAAACTTTCACTTTAAGGACAGTTTTTGTGATTCTGAGGTGATTTCAGTGATCCTAGTGGTGGACTGTTGGGAGTTGTTTGAGGCTGTTTGGAGGGTCATCTGGTGACACAGCAGTCAGAACATGGTGACACGTGTTCCGACAAAGCCCAGTAAAGTGTGAGCATTTGAGCCCTAGATATCAAGCCTTTTAGAACTATACTCTAAAGACAAATACTGCACCAAAAAAGCTTAACAGCTTAAAACGGACATCAAGAAAGATAAGAGATTTGCTCCAAACAACTCCCACCGGTCCCTATGTCATCAGACATTGGGGATAATCGGCTTTTTGATCTGTGGCTGAAGCAAGTCACCTGCCTTTCCTTCTCTAACCCCAGCCCCTGCCCCCGGCCTCTATCCCCAGCCCCTGCCCCCGGCCTCTATCCCCAGCCCCTGCCCCCGGCCTCTATCCCCAGCCCCTGCCCCCGGCCTCTAACCCCAGCCCCTGCCCCCGGCCTCTATCCCCAGCCCCCGGCCTCTAACCCCAGCCCTGCCCCCGGCCTCTATCCCCAGCCTCTGCCCCGGCCTCTATCCCCATCCCCTGCCCTCGGCCTCTAACCCCAGCCCCGGCCTCTATCCCCAGCCCCCGGCCTCTATCCCCATCCCCTGCCCTCGGCCTCTATCCCCATCCCCTGCCCTCGGCCTTTAACCCCATCCCCTGCCCCCGTCCTCTATCCCCATCCCCTGCTCTCGGTCTCTAACCCCAGCCCCTGCCCCCGGCCTCTAACCCCAGCCCCTGCCCCTGCCCCCGGACTCTAACCCTAGCCCCTGCCCCCGGCCTCTAACCCCAGCCCCTGCCCCCGTCCTCTAAACCCAGCCCCCGGCCTCTAACCCCAGCCCCTGCCCCGGCTTCTAACCCCAGCCCCTGCCCCCTTCTAACCCCAGCCCCTGCCCCCGGCCTCTGTCCCCAGCCCCTGCCCCCGGCTTCCTCCCAGCCCCTGCCCCTGGCCTCTATCCCCAGCCCCTGCCCCCGGCTTCTAACCCCAGCCCCTGCCCCCGGTCTCTATCCCCAGTCCCTGCCCCCGGCTTCTAACCCCAGCCCCTGCCCCCGGCCTCTAACCCCAGCCCCCTTCCTCTAACCCCAGCCCCTGCCTCCAGCCTCTAACCTCAGCCCCTGGCCTCTAACCCCAGCCCCAGCCCCCGGCCTCTAACCCCAGCCCCTGCCCCCGGCCTCTAACCCCAGCCCCTGCCCCCGGCCTCTATCCCCAGAGCTACACACTTAGATAAAAGGCTTCCAAAAGGGTTGTTCAGCTGTCCCCATAGAATAAACCTTTTTTGTTCCAAATATAACGCTTTTTGGTTTCAGGTAGAATTATTTTGGGTTCTATGTAGAACCCCCTGTTTAAAGTGTTCTAAATGGAACTCAAAAGGGTTCTACCTGCAACCACAAAGGGTTCTTCAAAGGGTTTTCCTATAGGGACAGCCGAAGAACCATTTCAAGAGTGTACGTCACTGCTCAAACCTCTGATCCGCTCAGAGGCTGGTGCTTTTTGCCCCCGCCCACATCCATCACCAAGCAGCCCCTTCCTTTTCCCCCTCCTTCCCAAGCTGCAGCCTCACAGCTTGGGCTGCCCTCGGGAGCTGGAGGATAAGAAAGGATCGGCTGTCTCTCATTCTCTCAATTCATTCAAAGGGCTTTACTGGCCTGGGAAACATATGTTTACATAATAGATAATAAACAAAAGTGAAATAAAGAATAAAAAAAGAACGGTAAACATTACCAAAAGAATAAAGACATTTCATATTATGTCTATATACAGTGTTGTAACGATGTGCAAATAGTTAAAGTACAAAAGGGAAAATAAATAAACATAAACATGGTGTTGTATTTACAATGGTGTTTGTTCTTCACTGGTTGCTGTCAAGCCCGGATCTGTTTCACCTGTTCCTGTGATTGTCTCCACCCCCTCCAGGTGTGGCTTGTTTTCCCCAGTGTATTTATCCCCGTGTTTCCTGTCTCTCTGTGCCAGTTCGTCTTGTATGTTTCCAAGTCAACCAGCGTTTTTCCCTTCTCCTGATTTTTGCAATTCTCCTTTTTCTGGTCCTCCCAGTTTTGACCCTTGCCTGTTTCTGGACTTTGTACCTGCCTGCCTTGACCACGAGCCTGTCTGCCTTGACCACGAGCCTGTCTGCCACTCTGTACCTGCCTGCCTGACCATTCTGCCTGCCTTGACCACGAGCCTGTCTGCCACTCTGTACCTCCTGGACTCTGATCTGGTTTAGACCTTTTTCCTGTCCATGACCATTCTCTTGCCTACCCTTTTGGATTAATAAACATTGTAAGACTCCAACCATCTCCCTCCTGTGTCTTTATTTGGGTCTCACCTTGTGCCTTGATAGTTGCCCTTTTCTTGTGGCAACAGGTCACTCATCTTGCTGCTGTGATGGCACACTGTGGTATTTCACCCAATAGATATGGGAGTTTATCAAGATTGTAATTGTTTTCAATTTCTTTGTGGTTCTGTGTAATCTGAGGGAAATATGGTCTCTTTTTCTCTCCCTCTCTTATTCTGTCCCAAGCAGGAGTATCTGGTCACCCTGTAGCACCTTATGAGTGACAGCGACCTACAGCTAGTGTTCAGCCAACCACAGGGATGCACAATAACCCACTACCCTGAAAGGGGAATCCTTTTCAAGAGAACCTGTTCATGCCCTCCTCTCCGCCGTGTGCTATGGGCTCTCCATGTCTTTTTGGTCAACTGATCAACTGACCACCTGACTCAACAGACCAATTAGTAAAGACAACAGTTACACTGTAAAAAAAATCCTGTGTCTGAATATTACTGTGCGTTATGACTGATTTATAAATATGTCTACTCATTGGCCACAAAGCCAATGGTCGGTTGAGTTGAACCTTGGAACAGTTGGATTTCATTCAAAAAGCATAGCTCTACCAGACACCAGTGTACTGTATTGCTACTGTATATATGAGTAACTCCACTTGACTGTGGTCCGGAGGGAGGCGCTCACATGAGGTTTGCATGGTTAAGTAGGTTAAAATGATGAACTATGTAGGGACTTAATGTCTGAGACGGCAGAACAGCATCCCAGACAACTGTCACAGGAACAGAACTAGCTCCTTGACCCTGTGCTATACACTGAGGGTACAAAACATTAGGAACACCTTCCTAATATTGAGTTGCACCCCCTTTTGCGCTCAGAACAGCCTCAATTCGTCAGAGCATGGAGTCTACAAGGTGTTGAAAGCATTCCACAGGGATGCTTTTGACTCTAATCCTTCCCACTGTTGTGTCAGATTGGCTGGATGTCCTTTGTGTGGTGGACCATTCTTGATACAAACGGAAAACTGTTCAGTGTTAAAAACCCAGCAGCGTGGCAGTTCTTGACACACTCAAACCGGTGCGCCTGGCACCTACTACCATACCCCATTCAAAAGACACATATGTTTTGTCTTGTCCATTCCCCTCTGAATGGCACATGCACAATCCATGTCTCAATTGTCTTAAGGCTTAAAAATCCTCCCCTTCATCTACACTGGTTGAAGTGGAGTTAAAAAGTGACATCAATAAGGGATCATAGATTTCACCTGGATTCACCTGGTCAGTCTGTCATGGTGTTCCATGAGACATGTGTGAAACGTGTGAAACAGCACAAATAAAAGCACTCACCTATTTATTTTGTATAATTGTTTATTCTAATTCTTTGCGGTAGGGAAGTTCCACAATTTCCTAGAGAGACTGGAAGAACTTTTCTGAGATTGGGTAACCTTTCCAATAGTTGCTTAGGCTACTGCAACTGTTTCAGTCTCCAGCCATCGATCATCGTCATCATATCTGCTAGCCTGCTTTCATGTCTGCCAGAGATTTCCACAGCAAGAAACATGAGCATTCTTCAACTGAATGGTACACGCCTGATGCCCTCAATTGCCCTTCGTGCCCACTCCCATACCCTATAATTCTGTATTTCTTTCTGACTGTAATGTGTATACAGGTAGGCCAGAAAAGCTACATCACTGATTGGAAGATGAGTGGCAACCCTGATTAGAAGCACCTGCTGCTCATCGGTTGCTCACTTGTGTTCCCTGCAAATGTGGTTCTCAACTCAAATAAAATTGTACCTACACACTGAAGAAGGCTGCAGAGCCAAAACGTCTGTGTACGGTATCCCAGATGCAGTGAAAATAATAACGAAAAGAAAAGGAAAATGAAGTAAGATTTATGAGAGATATTTTTGCGTGCAGACATATTACACCTTTTGTTTGTCATTCTTCAACTTATGAAATGAGTTTTATTTGATCCCCTCAAAATCAGTCTGATGTTGGCTAGCGGTCCTTACCACCGGTCCTTACCGCTAGCAGTCCAACTGATGTTGGCTAGAGGTCCTTACCTCCGGTCCTTACCGCTAGCAGTCCAACTGATGTTGGCTAGCGGTCCTTACCGCCGGTCCTTACAGCTAGCAGTCCAACTGATGTTGGCTAGCGGTCCTAACCACCGGTCCTTACCGCTAGCAGTCTAACTGATGTTGGCTAGCGTTCCTTACCGCCAGTCCTTACCGCTAGCAGTCCAACTGATGTTGGCTAGCGGTCCTTACCGCCAGTCCTTACCGCTAGCAGTCCAACTGATGTTGGCTAGCGGTCCTTACCGCCGGTCCTTACCGCTAGCAGTCCAACTGGTGTTGCCTAGTGGTCCTTACCGCCGGTCCTTACCGCTAGCAGTCCAACTGATGTTGGCTAGCGGTCCTTACCGCCGGTCCTTACCGCTAGCAGTCCAACTGATGTTGGCTAGCGGTCCTTACCGCCGGTCCTTACCGCTAGCAGTCCAACTGATGTTGGCTAGCGGTCCTTACCGCCGATCCTTACCGCTAGCAGTCCAACTGATGTTGGCTAGCGGTCCTTACCGCCGGTCCTTACCGCTAGCAGTCCAACTGATGTTGGCTAGCGGTCCTTACCGCCGGTCCTTACCGCTAGCAGTCCAACTGCAACCAGCGGCCGCAACGCCCCTCGAGGAAAAGCTAATCCAGCATTCAGAAGGGTCCCCCTAAAACTGTCACTAGGAATGATCATGTGGCCATTAATGTGGCTATTACATGTAGTGGGAATAGAAAAGTAATTTGCAGTTTGATTATTATTGCTAAACTGCAACAGTTATCCTTACAAAAATGATCTGTTTGACGTTTAACCGTGACATTTTGGAATGTTCAACTGAAATAAGTAACATGTTTGCTGCAAGTAGAACACTTGTTGAACTCACCTCAGGGAACACTGGAACTCTGCCAACATTCCGTTAGAGCTCTTTGTCCTCAGACAAATCTCTGATGACATTTTGACCTACTAAAACTCTTTCAATGGCCCTCACAACATCGCCTGAAGACCTCCTCAAAATAGCCTCCTACTCAGAAACCTTTAATCTCTTTTTAGAACCCAGGTAGACAGTCTAGTGGTGCAGTACTGTGACCCAAATACGGATCCTAAGGCATAGGGTCATGGCCCAGTGTAGAGTGTCCAAGCCAATACACTACATATGTGCAACTGACATTGACATTTTGCTGTGCCATCACATAGGATGCTTAGTACACAGTGTATGATCGGCCCACTGGGTTGAAGTCAATTCCATCTTAACTTCTCATCCCCAGTTAACTCTACAAACCGCAGTTGAGGACAGTAATGAAAGACGCCTCATAGACAATGATTGGCCATTGCCACTGCACTTTAAAAGTCACTGGTAAACAGACTTAGCCTTATTCATCATGTCATTCAGCCTCTCTGAATAAGATAGAAGGAGTTGATATTGCCCACAGAGTATTATTTGCCTCTCTTTCACCAGAAGAGTTACTGGACTGTAAAGCTGCTCCACTTTGTTACCTTTATTTTACTAGGCAAGTCAGTTAAGAACAAATTCTTATTTTCAATGATGGCCTAGGAACAGTGGGTTAACTGCCTGTTCAAGGGCAGAACGACAGATTTTGTACCTTGTCAGCTCGGGGATTTGAACTTGCAACCTTTCGGTTACTAGTCCAATGCTCTAACCACTAGGCTACACTTTGATGGAACATCTTGTTTTTTTTTTCATGTCCAGCAGCAAAATAAAAATTAGAAGTGGTCACCTTGGTACCAAGAGAAGGCTCTCCATGGTTACAAATGCAACTCTCTCTTGTGCAGCAACAACAGGGAGCCAACGTGTTCTCTTTTAGAGGTTTTGGCACATGGCTTATCTGATCAGGACAAAAGGCGATTGCTGGGTCACACAATTACACCTGGAGATTAAATCAATGTAACAGATGATTTTCCATGGACTTGGAAACAACTAATCCCCTGTTCTACTTTCTCTCACTTACATAACAAACCAACATATTTTTTCTGAGATTAGTGAGGACTTTCAGATCCAGGGAATATCATAATAAAGCTGGGAATATGGGATATAGAGACAATATGGGATATAGAGACAATATGGGATATAGAGACAATATGGGATATAGAGACAATATGGGATATAGAGACAATATGGGATATAGAGACAATATGGGATATAGAGACAATATGGGATATAGAGACAATATGGGATACAGAGACAATATGGGATATAGGGACAATATGGGATATAGAGACAATATGGGATATAGGGACAATATGGGATATAGAGACAATATGGGATATAGAGACAATATGGGATACAGAGACAATATGGGATATAGGGACAATATGGGATATAGAGACAATATGGGATATAGAGACAATATGGGATATAGGACAATATGGGATATAGAGACAATATGGGATATAGGGACAATATGGGATATAGGACAATATGGGATATGGGACAATATGGGATATAGGACAATATGGGATATAGGGACAATATGGGATATAGGACAATATGGGATATAGAGACAATATAGGATATAGGGACAATATGGGATATAGAGACAATATGGGATATGGGAGAATATAGGATATAGGACAATATGGGATATGGGACAATATGGGATATAGGACAATATGGGATATAGGGACAATATAGGATATAGAGACAATATGGGATATAGGGACAATATGGGATATAGAGACAATATGGGATATAGAGACAATATGGGATATAGGGACAATATGGGATATAGAGACAATATGGGATATATGGACAATATCCTAAAATCACAGACCTGTCATTACTATAATGATGGTCCTTGAGGTTGGAGAAATCACAGACCTGTCATTGCTATAATGATGGTCCTTGAGGATGGAGAAATCACAGACCTGTCATTACTATAATGATGGTCCTTGAGGTTGGAGAAATCACAGACCTGTCATTACTATAATGATGGTCCTTGAGGGTAGTGAGATCACAGGCCTGTCATTACTATGAAGATTGTTTTTAGTAGAATGGTTCTCATAATGCCTGGGGACCTTTGTAGTCAGCTTACTATCTGTGAATGCATTATAGAGTTTGCCTGTAATGCTGCTTTGCTACTACTGTCATTGTGCATAATGTGAAGGAGGTCACTGGGCTTGTTTAACAGACATCTTCTTCCCTTACCAGCTCACATCTAGACTGGGACTCAGGACGTTTTTCTCACAAACACATGTGACTGCCCCATTGATGACATCTTAGACATATACGCCACCGATAAACTATTAGGTAGCTCGGGTGGAGACAATTTAAGCTGAGGAGTGATATGGTTAAATGCCCATCTGGAATGCGTCCTGTGTTATGTATTGTGTTAGGCATTTCCCTCTGGATAAATTATTCAATTCCAATATAATCCAATAATTCAATAAGCATCTTGGAGAAAAACAAAAGGGATAATGTCCACTACTAAGTAAACAAAACATTTAGAAATAATTATCATGGGGCTTATTTTCATATCAAGGCAATCTTGAAGAAAAACAAGAGTGCCTTGATGAGAAAAAAAATTAAGTCCCACAATACATTTTTCTGCATTTGTTTATTTACTAAGTAGTGGTCATTATCCCCTTTATTTTTCTCCAAGATTCTGAATTAGTGAATTATATTGAAATATAATAATTTATCACGTCATAGACTAGCCAAAGAGCACCTTATAACAAGCCTCAAAGATCTTATAGTTATTATACATTCAAGCGCACCAGCACATTGATTTTCCTCCCCAATAAGTAAGTTATTTATCACCAATCAAATCCAGGAACAAGTACCAAGAGCTGGAGCAGCTGACGTTACTAAACTGCTATTACAATGCTATTCCATAGTCAGTAAGCGTAAGCTAGTCATATTCTGTATCATGACGATAAAGCATTGTGAATCAGCAGTAAAGATCGTGTGCTTTGATTGGTCACTTTGTACAGTACGGGGGGTTAATACATGGCCTCAGGTGCAATCCACTAGTGCTAATTCTGTTAAGCATGAGGGTTACTGGGACAGCATCTGACACGGAAAGCTGCTCAACGTCTTGCACTCGTTTAACCTATAATCCAAAATAAAGATGCACGCACAAACACAGACACAGTCTCTCGTGACAGGCTCGTCTCTCGTGACAGGCTCGTCTCTCGTGACAGGCTCGTCTCTCGTGACAGGCTCGTCTCTTGTGACAGGCTCGTCTCTCGTGACAGGCTCGTCTCTCGTAACAGGCTGTTAACATAGCTGGCCAGTGTTTACGTGAGATTTGGCTCTACAAAATGATAGCCTGCAAATGTCCCATGTTTTGAATGTGTATTTTGCTGCAAGGACTTTTGGTGAAAAGTATCAACTATATACATCAATATACGGTGCATTCGGAAAGTATTCAGAGCCCTTCCCTTTTTCAACATTTTGTTACGTTACAGCCTTATTCTAAAGTGGATTAAATAAAACATTTTCCTCATCAAATCTACACACAATACCCCCTAATGACAAAGCGAAAACAGGTTTTTAGAAATGTTTGCAAATGTATTAAACATATAAAACAGAAATACCTTATTTACATAAGTATTCAGACCCTTTGCTATGAGACTCAAAATTGAGCTCAGGTGCATCCTGTTTCCATTAATAATTATTGAGATGTTTCTACAACTTGATTTGAGTCCACATGTGGTAAATTCCATTGATTGGACATGATTTGGAAAGGCAAACACCTGTCTATATAAGGTCCCACAGTTGACAGTGCATGTCAGAGCAAAAACTAAGCCATTATGTCTAAGGAATTGTCCATAGAGTTACGAGGCGAGATTGTGTCGAGGCACAGAACTGGGGAAGGGTACTAAAAAATGTCTGAAGCATTGAATGTCCCAAAGAACAGACTGGCCTCCATCATTCTTAAATGAAAGAAGTATGGAACCACCAAGACTTTTCCTAGAGCTGGCCGCCCGGCCAAACTGAGCAATCGGGGAGGTGACCAAGAACCCGATGGTCACTTTGACATAGCTCTAGAGTTCCTCTTTGGAGATTGGAGAACCTTCCAGAAGGACAACCATTTCTGAAGCACTCTACCAATCAGACCTTTAAGGTAGAGTGGCCAGACAGAAGCCATTTCTCAGTAAAAGGCACATGACAGCCTGCTAAGGGACTCTCAGACCATGGGAAACAAGGTTCTCTGGTCTGATGAAACCAAGATTGAACTCTGTGGCCTGAATGCCAAGTGTCTGGAGGAAACCTGGCACCATCCCTACGGTGTAGCATGGGAGTGGCAGCATCAAACTGTGGGGATATTTTTCAGCGGCAGGGACTGGGAGACTAGTCAGGATTGAGGGAAATATGAATGGAGCAAAGTACAGAGAGATCTCTGATGAAAACCTGCTCCAGAGCACTCAGGACCTTCCAACAGGACAACGACCCTAAGCACACAGCCAAGACAATGCAGGAGTGGCTTCGGGACAAGTCTCTGAATGTCCTTGAGTGGTCCAGCCAGAGCCGGGACTTGAACCCAATTGAACATCTCTGGAGAGACCTGAAAATAGCTGTGCAGCAGCGCTCCCCATCCAACCTGACAGAGCTTGAGAGGATCAGCAGAGAAGAATGGGAGAAACTCCCCAAATACAGGTGTGTCAAGCTTGTAGCATCATACCCAAGAAGACTCGAGGCTATAATCACTGCCAAAGGTGCTTCAACAAAGTACTGAGTAGGGATGCACGATACATCGTTGAACACATCGGTGAACATATTGGAATCAACCAATATTAGCTAAAAATGCCAACATCGGTATCGGCCCGATGTCTAGTTTAACGCCAATGTGCAAAACCGATGTCAAAGCTGACTTGCATACCTATATAACGTAGGTACATGACGTAATGACCCCATGTAAAATTTTGCAATACACACGCAACACAGCATTCCTAACCTAGCCCACAATGTCTGCTGTGTGGATCGAGCAATCAACAAGTTGAGCAGATTTGAAAGAGCAAGAAAATTTCAGCGAGACAACTCAAGGTGAAATCCATTACCGGCAAGATTATGGAATTCATTACCCTTGACAATCAACCGTTCTCTGTCATGGGTGATGTTGGCTTTCGCCGAATGGTCGATCGCCGGTACACACTACCAAGAACGCTATTTTTCAGATGTTGCCATACTGGAGTTACACAGTAATAGCGTCACTGCTATTAGCTTCACCACATACTATGGAATGCCGTTTGGGTCTTTGCGTGTCAAAAAAGATACACGTCAAATAACACTACTTGACACATTAAATAAGCTTTAAATGAAACACGTCAAATAACACAGTTCTATTATAGAATGTTGTGTGTTCTGAATTTGCACGTGCAAGCCAAGCGCCATCACTACTATCAGTAGTGCTGTCAAAACTGTACAAAAAGTATGTAAACAAGCAAACACTGGCCACGAACGATGTGTTTACAATACTGCGTTGGTAATGAAGCATTATTTGTTTGACCGCAAATTCTGGGGTACCTAGCAATCACCAATAAAACCAGCCTGAAACCAATGACCAGTAGAAACTGCAGTCATTTTCATTATTCTTAGCAATGATTTAGGAATCCTTGTGAGTAAGTATTAGCTAGGTAGTCACTTGTTGTTCGCCTATTGAAATTGAACTTCAGTTCATAAAATAAATAGCTAGCCAGCTACTTAACCCTGTTAACCCTTAACCCTAGCTCAAAGCTAACGTTATAAGCAGCCAGTTAGCTTCATCTGGCTCGACCGGACCGGATTATGTGTTGTGAAGCTAGCCACAATAAGGATTGAAACAATAGTGGAATTTGCGGTTTGCCTGCAAAATAAAAGTACCTCTTTGAAAGTGATGTAGAAGGTTACAATTGGTGGAACCATGCCATATTTAGACGAGATAATGTTAAAAAAGGTTAGAATGTGAAAATGAAATGGGGTATCAGTCTATTCGGTGACACCCACAGAACACAACTGTGAAGCGTTTATTAGCGTTGTAGCTCTTATCGCAGGACTGTGACTGTGTGAAATCACATACCCAGTCAGCCTATTGTATGTATTGACATTCATATTGCACTGTACAGCTTTACCTAAGGATTGGGGATCAATGAAATAGGGTATCAGTCTACTCAATAGCCAAGATATTTTTTCCCAACGTCCTCCTCAGAGTTATCAGACTCGAAAACATTCACACAGTATTGTTTTTCCTCTTGAATATTGTTCAATACACTTAGGTTGATAATAAATGTGGCTCAATTCACAGTTGTTTCAAAGTCCCGCAATAAGAGCTAATGTTCTCTGGGTGTCACTGAGTAGACTGATACTCCATGTCATTGATCCACAATCCATAGGTAAGGCTGTACAGTGAAATAAGTATGCCCCCAATGCAATTCTAAAGTATAATACTTCCAGTGTGATTTCAACAGATTTTTGTCAAATTAACAACTTATTGTCTTTTGTTGATTTTATATAACAACATTCCAACCTCGTTTAGCATGATCTATTCAATTATGGCATAATTCTACTATTTGTATTCATTTGCATCACTGTCAATGACATTTTTATTTTGAAGGCTAACCGAAAAGTCCACTATTGTGGCTAATCCTTATTGTGGCTAGCTTCACATAGATGGGTCCGCCCACTATTAATCAAATAAGAACTGTCTTATAAATGAGGGTTATTTTAGATGATGACACCTAGCTATATAGTTAGCTAGCTAACTATAGCTACTGAAACAGATTATGTCGGTTTGCGATGTTTTTGGGGAAGAACATTGTTTGCATCCATGAGTTAGCTAGCTTTTTTTATGACCAGCATCAGAGCATACGTATTGATGAATCGTTGACATATGAAATTCGAGTGATTGTGTAATCAATGTGTAATAACTACGTAAGAAATGAATGAACGTGCTAAATTATTATGTGATGTGCAGTCATATTCAGGTCCTGATTGGTCAACAAGCTTATTTGGCACGTCAAATAGTGTTATTTGACATATCAAATAGTGTTATTGACACGCAAAGACCCAAACGGTGTTCCAATCCTGGTTGGGAATGGTTGAGAATGAAATGACTGCACAAATGAACAGCGAAACAACACAGCAAGTAAGTGAAATAAATAGGTTTTGATTATGTTTTACTGGTAATGGGGACATACATAAATGCCAACAAGATAACTTTTGGGGCAGTGTGGTGTGTGTGTGTGTGTGTGTAACCTTTATTTAACTAGGCAAGTCAGTTAAGAACAAATTCTTATGACGGCCTACCCGGCCAAACCTGGACGACGCTGGGCCAATTGTGCACCCCGCCCTATGGGACTCCCAATCACAGCCGGATGTGATACAGCTTGGATTCGAACCAGGGACTGTAGTGACGCCTCTTGCACTGAGATGCAGTGCCTTAGACCACTGCGTCCATGTGTGTGTGTTAACTATGTAACTGTACTAGAATGCTTAAAAGGCCCCTAAAATGTTAAATATCGGTTATCGGTATCAGAGTTTTTTTGGCAAGAAAAATATTGGATATCGGTATCAGCCAAAAATGTCATATCGGAACATCACTAGTGCTGAGTAAAGGGTAAGAATACTTATGTAAATGTGATTTCCTGTTTTTTATTTTTAATACATTTGCAAAAAATTCTAATAACCAGTTTTGCTTTGTCATTATGGGGTATTGTGTGTAGATTGATGATGGGGGGGAAAAACTATGTAATCCATTTTAGAATAAGACTAACGTAACGAAATGTGGAAGAGGTCAAGGGGTCTGAATACTTTCCGAATGCACTGTACATCTCAAAATAAACATTGATGATCTCCCTGTCTCGCTCAGAGATAAAACAATAAATAAGTGCCACAAAAATGTGTGTATGAAAGTTTCCTTAGCAACAGATACAGTTGCCTTGCAAAAGCATTCTGACCCCTTGGATTTCTACACATTTTATTGTGTTACAAAGTGGGATTAAAATGGATTTAGTTGTCATTGTTTTGTCAACAATCTACAAACAATACTCTAATGTCAAAGTAGAATATATATATATATTTTTAGATAAATAAAAAATTACAACTAAAATATCTTTGTTGCATAAGTATTCAGCCCGTTTGTTTAGACATGCATGAATTAGACCAGGAGTCAAATTTGGCTTAAATATCACATAATAAATGACATGGACTCTGTGTGAAATAATAGGGGTTGACATGATTTATGGCTAACCCTTCCTCTGTCCCCCATACATACATCTGTAAGGTCCCTCAGTCAAGTATTGAATTTCAAGCACAGATTCAACTACAAAGACCAGGGAGCTTTTCGAAAGCCTCATAAAGAAGGGCAGTGATTGGTAGATGGGTAACAATAACAAATCAGACTTTGAATATCTCTTTAATCATGGTCAAGTTAATAATTATGCTGTGGATGATGTATTAAACCCCCGTCCTTCTGAACTGAGATGCAGCACAGGAATGAAACTGATCAGGGATGTTACCATGAGGCCATTGGTGATTTTAAAACAGTTACAGAGTTCAATGGATGTGGTGGGAGAAAACTGAGGAGGGATTAACAACATTGTAGTGACTCCACGATAATTACTTAAATGACAGTGAAAATAATACAAATATACAGAAAAAAAGATTCTAAGTAAGGCATCTTGTATGCAACAAGGCACTAAAGTAATACTGCGAACAAACAAAAAATGCTGCAAAGGAATACACTTTTTGGCCTGAATGCAAATCCTTATGTTTGGGGCAAATCCTGGTTCAGTCTGATTTACACCAGACACTGGGAGAGGAATTGACCTTTCAGAAAGACAATAACCTACAACACAAAGCCAAATCTACACTGGAGTTGCTTATTAAGAAGACTGCAAATGTTACTGCGTGGCCAAGTTACAGTTTTGACTTAAATCTGTTTAAAGAAACGTACATTTGCAAAGCACTGTACATGTGGTTCTATTTTGTTTATAATAACCCTGCTGTCTGTCTGTCTCCCTGTGTTTCTGTTTCTGGAAGGCCAGGGATTTACACAACGTGCTGACAGCTGAGGGAATATCCTTGGAGCCTGGCTGCACGTGACACTAAAGCTCTTGTAAAGTCCCTCTCCCTTTCTCTCCTTTCTCCCTCTCTTTTTTCACATGTTTATCTCACACTCTGTCCATGATAAGGCCCCAGCTCAAAGTCCCCCTGCACATGCCATTCAGAACTCGGTGAACTCTGAACTCGGTGACCTCTGAACTGCAGCGTATTTGGTGTTTTATAAGTGATGATGTAATATGTTCAGATGACTGGAGAGGAGGAACACGATCATCTAAGATAAATGTGTGAAAACAGACATACCACCTAGCGGAACAGGGCCATCGGCCAAATACTGGTAAAGAAGAGTGGGACCCGTTGTATTAGGGGTTGGTTGAGGCAAGAGCAACAGAATGTCTAGTAATCTGATCATTGGCAAATGAGTGAAGGAGTAGATGTTCTATTGGGCTTTTGATACAATCATTTCAGGTCTCCCTCGTAAAAGACTAGCTTGACTTCAATGGGACTTACTGGATAAATAAATAAAAAGCCAATAATGGTTATAAATACTAGCATGGCCAGTGGCCACCTGCCAATCACCTCAGATACAGACAGTATCATCATATCATTATTATCTCTGTCATATTATTATTATCATCTCACGCTGTTCTTTTGTTATTGTAAATTAGTATCAAGTTCAAGACACTTGACCCTCTGGGCTCTTTAGTCATCCTAAACCTGTTATGATGACTAGGCCGGTCTTACATGTGGATATGGGTTGAAGTGAGGTCCTCTATGTGTACTGATGCACCACCTGGAGCACACTGTAATTCTGTCTCTCTGGCCTCTAGGTAAGTGATACGAGTACATTGCTAATTCTATGTACAATCTCAAACATAGTTTGTGGATCTATTTTCAAACTACTGGCTCAGTAACGGTGCCCTATGGGTAGGAGGGAGTTCTATAGGTAGTCATTATGATAATATTATGATAATACCTGGCTGACAGATAAACCGTCCATATTGTACTCAGTTCACACATGCAGTATGTATCAGAGACACTGATAAGGCGGAGGAGAGGGGATCAGAACCCATGACAACGCCAGAGCCTAGCACTGACACAAACACACACACACACACACACACACACACACACACACGCACACAATGTGTTAGCTGTAGTCATGCCGACATATCTAATGAAGCAGAACTTTTCTGTTAGCTGCTCCCCATGGGGCTGGTTATGGCAGCCTCTAGTTCATCAATATTCTATTCTCCCATTTAGTATTCTTCTCTGCTAATCATTTTTCTCCATGGATTTGGACTATTTCATAAGGGTAATTTCTTTTAAGTTTCTATCATTATTATTATTTAACAAAATGTGTATTATTTGTTCAATTATTTGTTATTTTAACATTATGTTTACCCATGTGTGTGTTCAAACAGATTAATGAATAAATAAAGAATTAAAGAAATAGACGACAAAGAGTTATGAAGCCAAACTCTCCAACATGGCTCTGGTCTCAGCAACAGGTTGTAATCCAAACTCTCCAACATGGCTCTGGTCTCAGCAACAGGTTGTAATCCAAACTCTCCAACATGGCTCTGGTCTCAGCAACAGCTCTGGTCTCAGCAACAGGTTGTAATCCAAACTCTCCAAAATGGCTCTGGTCTCAGCAACAGGTTGTAATCCAAACTCTCCAACATGGCTCTGGTCTCAGCAACAGCTCTGGTCTCAGCAACAGGTTGTAATCCAAACTCTCCAACATGGCTCTGGTCTCAGCAACAGGTTGTAATCCAGACCAAAGATGCCTGGAGGGGGTTTTCTTATGTTTACCCCAGATCCCCTTTAACATTTTTATCATCCATACTGAATTCAAACTAGAGGTCGACCGATTAATCGGAATGGCCGATTAATTAGGGCCGATTTCAAGTTTTCATAACAATTTTTGGACACCAATTTGGCAGATTTAATTTGTATTTATTTTTACACCTTTATTTATTCTGTATTTAACTAGGCAAGTCAGTTAAGAACAAATTCTTATTTTCAATGACGGTCTAGGACCGGTGGGTTAACTGCCTCGTTCAGGGGCAGAACGACAGATTTTTACCTTGTCAGCTCGGGGGATTCAATCTTGCAACCTTACAGTTAGCCATCAGACTGTTAAACAGCCACCACTAACATTGAGTGGCTGCTGCCAACACACTGATTCAACTCCAGCCACTTTAATAATGGGAATTGATGTAAAATATATCACTAGCCACTTTAAACAATACTACCTAATATAATGTTTACATACCCTACATTATTCATCTCATATGTATACGTATATACTGTACTCTATATCATCTACTGCATCTTTATGTAATACACGTATCACTAGTATCACTAGCCACTTTAACTATGCCACTTTGTTTACATACTCATCTCATATGTATATACTGTACTCGATACCATCTACTGTATCTTGCCTATGCCGCTCTGTACCATCACTCATTCATATATCTTTATGTACATATTCTTTATCCCCTTACACTTGTGTGTATAAGACAGTAGTTTTGGAATTGTTAGTTAGATTACTTGTTGGTTATTACTGCATTGTCGTAACTAGAAGCACAAGCATTTCGCTACGCTCGCATTAACATATGCTAACCATGTGTATGTGACAAATAAAATTTGATTTGATTTGAACCAGTCCAACGCTCTAACCACCTGCCTCTCATTGCAATCCACGAGGAGACTGCCTGTTACGCGAATGCAGTAAGCCAAGGTAAGTTGCTAGCTAGCATTAAACTTATCTTATAAAAAACAATCAATCAATCATAATCACTAGATAACTACACATGGTTGATGATATTACTAGTTTATCTAGCGTGTCCTGCATATAATCAATGCGGTGCGTATCGTTGCTCCAATGTGTACCTACCCATAAACATCAATGCCTTTCTTAAAATCAATACACAGAAGTATATATTTTTAAACCTGCATATTTAGCTAAAAGAAATCCAGGTTAGCAGGCAATATTAACCAGGTGAAATTGTGTCACTTCTCTTGCGTTCATTGCACGCAGAGTCAGTGTATATGCAACAATTTGGGCTGCCTAATTTGCCAGAATTTTACGTAATTATGATATCACATTGAAGGTTGTGCAATGTAAAAGGAATATTTAGACTTATGGATGCCACCCGTTAGATAAAATACGGAACGGTTCCGTATTTCACTGACAGAATAAACGTCTTGTTTTCAAGATGATAGTTTCCGGATTCGGCCATATTAATGACCTACGGCTCGTATTTCTGTATGTTATCATGTTATAACTAAGTCTATGACTTGATAGAGCAGTCTGACTGAGCGATGGTAGGCACCAGCAGGCTCGTAAACATTCATTCAAACAGCACTTTCGTGCGTTTGCCAGCAGTTGTTTATGACTTCAAGCCTATCAACTCCTGAGATTAGGCTGGTGTAACCGATGAGAAATGGCTGGCTAGTTAGCGGGGTGTGCTCTAATAGCGTTTCAAAAGTCACTCGCTCTGAGACTTGGAGTGGTTGTTTCCCTTGCTCTGCAAGGGCCGCGGCTTTTGTGGAGCGATGGGTAGCGATGGGAACATCCAATAGTCAAAGGTATATGAAATACAAATGGTATAGAGATAAATAGTCCTATAATTCCTATAATAACTACAACCTAAAACTTCTTACCTGGGAATACTGAAGACTCATGTTAAAAGGAACCACCAGCTTTCATATGTTCTCATTTTCTGAGCAAGGAACTTAAACGTTAGCTTTCTTACATGGCACATATTGCACTTTTACTTTCTTCTCCAACATTTTGTTTTTGCATTATTTAAACCAAATTTAACATGTTTCATTATTTATTTGAGGCTAAATAGATTTTTTTAATGTATTATATTAAGTTAAAATAAGAGTTCATTCAGTATTGTTGTAATTGTCATTATTACAAATAAATAAATAAAAATCGTCCGATTAATCGGTATCGGCTTTTTTTGATCCTCCAATTATCGGTATCGGCATTGAAAAATCATAATTGGTCGACCTCTAATTCAAACCAATTAAAAATTGGATTATTAAAACAGTGTGGGGCTGAAGATGCATCAGGCATACCAGCTGAATCAAAGTGTCAACAGGAAAACATGGAGATTTTCCTATAGCTGTAGTGGACCAAGTCATACTGAACAACTGTGAGATGGTCGGTTCTGTGGACTTTTTAAGAGGTAAATGAATGACTATTAAATTATAATGACACCATTCTAAAATATAATTTCTCCATACAGAAATAATCCAAGTCACATATTGGTCCATTTGATCAGAAAGGTGTGCTATTTAGCAATAAGCATTATCACCTGTAGCCCAACCGATGCAGCATATTGTCAATAAAGAAATAGGCTGAAGCATAGTGTCAATAAAGAAATAGGCTGAAGCATAGTGTCAATAAAGAAATAGGCTGAAGCATAGTGTCAATAAAGAAATAGGCTGAAGCATAGTGTCAATAAAGAAATAGGCTGAAGCATAGTGTCAATAAAGAAATAGGCTGAAGCATATTGTCAATAAAGAAATAGACTGAAGCATAGGGTTGATAAAGAAATAGACTGAACCATAGGGTTGATAAAGAAATAGACTGAACCATAGGGTTGATAAAGAAATAGACTGAACCATATTGTCAATAAAGACATAGACTGAACCATAGGGTTGATAAAGAAATAGACTGAACCATATTGTCAATAAAGAAATAGACTGAACCATAGGGTTGATAAAGAAATAGACTGAACCATAGGGTTGATAAAGAAATAGACTGAACCATATTGTCAATAAAGACATAGACTGAACCATAGGGTTGATAAAGAAATAGGCTGAAGCATAGGGTTGATAAAGAAATAGACTGAACCATAGGGTTGATAAAGAAATAGACTGAACCATAGGGTTGCCTATCTGCATTTACACTATTAGGCTAATCATGTCCTAGATCACAAACTCTAAACAATATCTGGCTTAAAGTTAGCAATATATTGATGACTTCAATGTCACCAAAAAACTCTGTTTTAAACACTATAATGTAGTGTTACACTTAACCCCAGTCTTCCCTACAGTATGTGTTCATGGTGAATCGTGGAGCCTAAATCATGTTGCCTCTAAAAGCTCTGGTGCAGCTTGCTCAGATCGCTCATAGATGTAGGCGTGATACTCCACTTTTAACAATGGCCATTAAAACGGCTTTCAAATGTGTTTTCCAGGCGGGCCCCGGCACAATTTAACCCTTGACCTTAAATCCCCTGGTACCCAACTGATATCAGGGCTGACCAATCAGAGATCTGTGTGCCTTGCGTTCTGCCGTTACCATAGCAACACCCTCCATAGCTGGGTTCAGAAGAGCAGGGGGGGGGGGGGATTTACAGTGGCTCTGTTGAGCTCTGTCAATATAGATGGAAGCCAAATCGATATGGTACGAAGGGATTTCACAGCTCACTGAGGCGTGTGGATCAGCCAGCAAGCAGCCAGTGCCCAGTACACATACCGGTCTGGGTCATAGAGCTGCACTGAACCATTAAACACACACGCACACACGCACGCACGCACCACAGGTTGCATATACACACTGATAGCTAGGCACACACTCAAACTAATGCTAAAGCCCAACAAAAAAAGGCATATGGGCACACACACACCAAAGCACACACTCCGTGCCGAGCAGATAAAGACTAACACAGTGCGCTGTGATTAACCAGAGAAGCACTGCAGTCTTCTGCCATTAATTAGACACCTACTAATTAATTCAGAGCCACACACTGCTTCACAAAGGAACTACTGAGATAAACACACCTCCATGGCCACCCAGCAGCCTGGCATAACTCATTTGTAAACAACAACAATAAAGAAATACAAGATTGTTATCCCTCCTCTGGTTATTGACATTTTATTTGTAAATGTCAGAAATTCGGGAAGCAACAACCATTCTTCCACAAGACCAAGGAGCGGAATCAGCTCAGCTATCAGTCTTGATCAAATCCCCAAAAAGCCCATGTTTAGTTCCTTGTTAAATCTTATTCATGAAATTCATACTGAAAAACATAAGGCTAAAAGAGTAAAAGGTTTGACTCCATTACCATGTAAATACTATGCAGAATAATTACAAATACAAATGGCATTACAATGTTTGTTACTATACTGCAGGGTTCCCCAACTAGCACAGTTTTATTTGGCCCCCCTAGTTTTCTGAGCAAAAATAAGATTATTATTATTTAAAAAAAAATTTTTTTACATTATCATTGTTGGACATAAAAGACTTTAAAAACACCAGGAAATCAGCTCCAATTGATTTTAATTTTAGAAATCTGTTCCCAAGTATTCCCACGCAAAATAAAGAGACATGATTGTATAGAAATGTAAGCAAGGTTTGAAATTATTGTGTTTCAGTCAAATATTATATCTGTTTGGGATTTTTGCAGTCAATTTCCAGTCTACAATTGATCTATAATTATGTTCTGGCTCTCTGACCATCCGCTCAAGAAATAAATCATCTCATAAATCTAGTTGATGATCCCTGCTATACTGCTATAAACGCTTGACTCCATTACCATGTAAATACTAAGCAGAATAAATACAAATACAAATGTCATTATAATGTTGTTACTATAGTATACTGTGTACGCAGATACAGTATTTATAAGATCAGTTATCATTGTTTCCTCCTTGAGCCTTAATTGATCAATCAATGTCACAGGTTGGCTGGAGAATGCACATACATCCAATCAATCAGCACCCAATCAATCCAATCAAATAAGCTCCTATCTGGACAGCAATTGGCTATTTCAATGCTTCAGATGGTACAGAACGGAGTAGGCTGACCACATACAAACATAGTCCAATTAAGAACCAATGCCATCAGGCATTCACTTTCATGTGAATACCTGGGTAGCAATGAATCCGTTTCAGCCACACAGATTTTCTTTCAGCCATCAAACCTATGAGGTGTTGTACTGACTCAAACAATGTTTGAAGGGAAAATGGCAAGTTCAATTTACAGTGGCTCTGGAGAGATTTGTCAATAGAATTTCAATCAATCAAACTATTGATTGATTGATTGATCAATTGATTTATACAGAAAGTTGCTCCTTTGGAAGGTCAACAAGTGTTTTACAGTCCAGATAAGTCTCTGACCTAAACATATGGTCCAACGGTAATCCCAAGACACCCTCAAAGCCTTTACATGCTCACACACATGCAGGACAAGGAGTATGTTAGTGGCCTTGTAACTACAATGTAATGTTAGTGTCTGTGCATTAGTTTTAGTATTCATATGTAGACTCCTTTTTTGACCATGTGACCTGACTAGAAAAAGTGTGTGTGTGTGTGTATGTGTGTGTGTACGTGTGTGTACGTGTATACTGTGTATCCTCTGTATATATATGTGTATGTGTATACTGTGTATCCTCTGTATATATATGTGTACGTGTATACTGTGTATCCTCTGTATATATATGTGTTTGTGTATACTGTGTATCCTCTGTATATATATGTGTACGGGTATACTGTGTATCCTCTGTATATATATGTGTATGTGTATATTGTGTATCCTCTGTATATATATATGTGTACGTGTATATTGTGTATCCTCTGTATATATATGTGTATGTGTATACTGTGTATCCTCTGTATATATATGTGTATGTGTATACTGTGTATCCTCTGTATATATATGTGTATGTGTATACTGTGTATCCTCTGTATATATATGTGTACGTGTATACTGTGTATCCTCTGTATATATATGTGTATGTGTATACTGTGTATCCTCTGTATATATATGTGTATGTGTATATTGTGTATCCTCTGTATATATATATGTGTACGTGTATATTGTGTATCCTCTGTATATATATGTGTATGTGTATATTGTGTACGTGTATATATGTACAGTATGTTTAAACATGCATATTCACACGTTTACTTTCCCATTTTGCTCATGCAAAAACAATCAGTGATCAAAACCCCCATATCATTGTAACTAGAGGAGACAGCAGCACATCATCAGAAGCCAGTTCCAAATATTACAATTGACGATTGCGTGATGTGCAACACATTTTCCCACTGTTTACTTACACACATTGGTTGAATGATCATTTCCTCCTCGGTCCTCACTGACAGAGAAAGAGTCAGGACATCAGCCTCATCAGTCCTACAGTAGACCAGTAGCTATTCTTCACACACTTCAGGTCTGTTTGGATCCGGCAAAAGGACTCTGTTATGGTCGACTCTTTCACTTGAGCTGCCGTTAGCTCAGACCAGAAGGTCTGGAGAGGTACATTACACGCAGTTATCTTTGGCCTTCTCCTGACTGCCGTTGCTGATCCACAGCGAATGAGGTTTAGCACACCAGTGTGTGTGTCTACGTACTAGCACGGAGCTCCGGATTGACCCATTCTCTATCCACCTGGTTTCTGAGAAACCACAGCCCATAGCACGGTGACAGCCCCCCCGGGCAGCGTACTAACACAGGCAGGCAGACAGAGGCACGGAGGCATTCCATCGGCATAACAGAGGCACTTGGGGTCACTGATGCTGACAGAGTAGGCCTCCTTATCAAGTGGGTAGATAGATCGACACACATACACAAGCATTCCGATGCACATATTTTTTGTCCAATTGAATATGTATATTCACACACACGGACGGACGAATGCACACACGCATACACAAACACACACGCATACACACACACACGCATACACACACACACACACACGCATACACGCACACACAAACATGATCTCTATTCACTCAATACATAAACCTTGGAACAACTTATTTTTCTCCTTATTTTACTGAATCAGTTATGTATTAACAGCTGTAAGGCTTCTTCATCACAATCACCCTTTGTGATTAAACAGAAACCCTTATCATATGCTACATGTTTTATTAACAGGCTATGATATGGAGATAAGTATTTATATAACATTGAGGGTGTAGTGTGTTTCAATAGTCAATGTGTCAACAAGATGAATGTTTGACCCAGAGGTCCATAGTTCCAGCTTGTATAAGACATATGTTGATGATCGTACGCATGATCACTCCAGTCAACCTGGCCCATTGTGAACTGGTTACTGATACGCTTCATGGGACTGTGAATACAGGCTTGACAAAGAGATGGAAGTCATCCCTGAAAAAAAATTACAAATAAGAAGCAAGCGCATTTATTTCCCTCCTAATTATTGAGAAATTGTACATTTTTGTTGTAACCTTCTTTCATATCAAGTTGCAGCAATAGGTATGTTTTAACGGTGATTTGAAAAGTGGTTCTCTGCCAAAGACGCTCTCTGTCCTCCAAAATGGGAGAAGAGGTACTTAACTGCATATTGTGAATTTTTGCTTGTTTGTTTGCTATTTTATGTTATTTATTTCAGGCTGTGTTTTTTATTCATGTTATTGCCAAATGAGACAGAGAAGTTGCAGATTGCACCTCTAAATTGTGTTCAGGTGATTCCTTTCTGTATGAAATGCTATTTAAGTCATAGAAAAAGCAACTTTTCTGCCAGGTTAAGGAAGTGTTGAGGCATTTTAGCATGACCCAAGTACAACTCCTTGACATAATGATGTGGTGCTAAAGTCTGGCTGAGCTGAGGAGCTGGTATATACAGCTGGGTAGGCTGTAGTTTGAGTTTATTATGTTTTATTGTCACATACTGGCGCTAGGAAGGCAATTTAAGGATTTTGGGTACTGGCCAGCCAGGTTAGTAGAATGACATTTCTACTAGCCCAGGCGACATTCTCTGTAGCCAAGGGTCCAAAAGCCCAGTCTGAAAAGCACTGGCGATGGACTAGCTTCATTTCCATCCCTGGTCGGCAGTGTTGCTGCTTATCAATTTGGATGGACCCACAAATGTTGTTTCTTGAAGGGAAGAAACCTTTTGATTTCCACACAAAATCTATTACAAATTAATTTACATTAACTCTGCCTTAATAAATCATATATTGTAGCCTACCAAAAACATTCAATTAACATCAGGGCTTCATACCAGAACATTGCATCACATAATGAATATTGATGGAATTTGGTTAGGCAGCTTTCAGATGTTATACTAATTTCATTTAAATAGCTATGCTCTAGCTCGTGATGCCTTTCCAAATGTTTTCACATGCACATTCACATATTTCACATTTTTAAACAACATTCTGCATCAAATATAGGCTATTCTACCATACAACTTTGTTCATTTAGAAGCTGCCTGCAATGAAATGTAGTAGACTAGGCTACTATTGGTGTTAGGCTATTGTATGCAGTAGCCTGCTTTTGGTGTTAGGCTATTGTATGCAGTAGCCTGCTTTTGGTGTTAGGCTATTGTATGCAGTAGCCTGCTTTTGGTGTTAGGCTATTGTATGCAGTAGCCTGCTTTTGGTGTTAGGCTATTGTATGCAGTAGCCTGCTTTTGGTGTTAGGCTATTGTATGCGTTAGACAAATGCAGAGAACTAATTAATCCATTGCAAAAATGTAGCCAATACAATGCACAGTCAGTAATAGTAACTCCACACAGATAAAACAAAACAGAAAATAAGAATAGGCTAGACTACAGCAATGAAAACAAAAACAATGGATTTAAAAGTGACACCCGGATGTGAGAATTTACCTGAGAAATAACATGAATGTTCCCTCTCTCCTTCGGAATCTCCCTGGTCCCAAACTCTGAGCGACTGTCTGCTTCTCACGCGGATTTTGCTCAGTGATGGCGCACGGAATTATCAGAGACCTTCGAGGAAATCTTCGGGTAGTTAAGACAGAAGACCATGTCTAGTCACCCGCTTCACACGCTCATGTAATTGTGCCTTGAAGGTGAAGTCCTAAAGATATGTATTCTTCAAATAATAACGAGTCACAGTGACATGCCAAAATATGTAACGCATACGCCAAACTCCTCAAACCATCGGTGTCTGTACGCGTCAACCGTTGGTTGTTCGCTATGTTCGAAGCTTCTCTCTGCAGCCAGCGCACCGGTTGGCGGTTGGTTGGCGCGCGCCTCACGGATTATTGCCCGGCCCCCTCGTGTTTTCCAATACCTTGACACATTGTTATGGCTTTCTCCCTTTATTTTTACGAGTGACCTGCGGCCAAGTTATTAGTCTACACATAATTACAAATCTGTGCAATTGGAGTTAAGTAAACGTGTCTGCTGCTGATTGCAAATTGACACACTTGGTCTTGGCAATATGACAGCTCCCCACACACTCACTCAGTAAAATATGACTGAAGGCAGTTCACTTACTGTAGCATAATAATATTTTTACATGGATTGAATTTTTTGTTAGCCTACTTTATGGCTCGCATGCATGACAGGTCAACGTTAGCCTGTATTTAGGTTAGGTATCTATAGATGGTTCGTGTGTGTCCCATCTCCTATGTACAATATTATAAACTGGGTGGTTTGAGCCCTGAATGCTGATTGACTGACAGCCATGATATATCAGACCTATACCACGGGTATTAAAAATACATTTATTTTTACAGCTCTAATTAAGTTGGTAACCAGTTTATAATAGCAGTAAGGCACCTCGGCGGTTTGTGATATATGGCCAATATACCACGGCTAACTAAGGGCTGTGTCCAGGAACTCCGCGTTGCGTTGTGCATAAAAGCAGGCCTTAGCTGTGGTATATTGGCCATATACCACACCTTCTCGGGCCTTATTGCTTAAACACACACACACACACACACACACACACACACACACACACACACACACACACACACACACACACACACACACACACACACACACACACACACACACACACACACACACACACACACACACACAGATCCCTACACAATCCCAACACTGTGAACAGTTTGATAATCAAATCGTGGTCTTTCTCAGAGTTGAATCCTCACTCTCTCAGTGTGGGAGCCTCTGACGGCATCTGTGTGGACTGGAGTGTGCTGCTAGCTGGCCTTGCTGGGACCGGAGCTGAAACAAGAGAGAAGTGTTTTCCTAATTACATTTAACTGCCTAGTGTAATCTGCTTTATCTGTTTCAACCAGAGACAAGGGTCTAATTGTGTCCCCCGCAGACGGTGGCAGGGTGGGGGCCGCTCCCTACCAGCCAGCAGCCTGACCCATGACCAGAGAGAATCAGCCAGAGTCAGGAGACTCTCCCCAGGGATACAGGCTTCTTATGAGCCTCCCATTCCTCTGACTTACATCTAGACATGTGTTAAAGCACATGTGGTTATGATAAAGCCATCGGTGTGGGGTTATGATAGGTTAGGGTAGGCCGATTCTGTTCCTACTGCTGCAGGGGGACAGATACTGTATCTATACTGTAGCATATATAACCTACCAAGCTTTAAACTTTAAACTCAGCGCTGAAATGTAGGACTATTCCCTCATTGATTTGGGCTACTTTGTGTGGGAGAGAGAGCACTCAGCCTCAGGGTGTTTGTGTGGGAGAGAGAGCACTCAGCCTCAGGGTGTTTGTGTGGGAGAGAGAGCACTCAGCCTCAGGGTGTTTGTGTGGGAGAGAGAGCACTCAGCCTCAGGGTGTTTGTGTGGGAGAGAGAGCACTCAGCCTCAGGGTGTTTGTGTGGGAGAGAGAGCACTCAGCCTCAGGGTGTTTGTGTGGGAGAGAGAGCACTCAGCCTCAGGGTGTTTGTGTGGGAGAGAGAGCACTCAGCCTCAGGGTGTTTGTGTGGGAGAGAGAGCACTCAGCCTAAGGGTGTTTGACCAAGAAGAAATCCACCTGCAACTCCCCTTATCACCAGACCTGGGCTCTGAAGCACCCATTCAGTAGAAGCTCAACTGGTTGGACTGGTGGGGGATGAATACTTTACATCTATGATGAATAGATGACCTCTGCTTCAACAGCACCGTGGGAATCAAACTGATTGCCATAGCAATGGTCCTGGAAAAAAGCGTCAGGGAACAATATTTCTATACCCAAAACACTTCTATCCAACCCTTTTGCTGACCACAGAGTCCCTTACTAAGGGTGAGGATTACAATATCAACCATCTCTATACCGATCTGTACAAAATACAAAACCTATCTGCATTGTATTGTATAGATGTTGATGTTGATGTTTAGGGTTAGGGTTAGGGTTATCATGTGTGGACAGTAACACTGAGACAAATTCCTTGCAACTACTTGTTGCATGGCAATAACATTTTCTCATTAATTGAGATTCTGATTAATTACAAAAGGTGTTATATAAAGATTCACATGATCTAAAGTGATTGGATAAGGTTGTCCTCGCCTGCCTGCCTGCCAACATGTAAGTCCAATACAAAGGACTACACCACAGTGTGTGTGTGTGTGATGTCGATCTTGTATTTATTTATTTATTGTTGTTAACAAATGAGGTATGCCAGGCTGCTGTGTGGTCATGGAGGTGTATGTTTATCTCAGCAGATCCTTTGTGAAGCAGTGTGTGGCTCTGCATTAATTAGTAGGTGTCTAATGGCAGAGGACTGCAGTGCTTCTCTGGTTAATCATGTGTCAGCATATTGAATTAGTCTCATCTGCTCTGCAGGGAGTGTGGTGTGTGAGTGTGTTAGTGACGACACCATGGTATTTCAGGTATGGTGCACTGTGTGTATCATACGCTTGAAAAGCGCTTTACAACTGAAGTTGCAGTTGTGGTAGCCTATGCCCTGTGCAGTATGTTCATGCCTACACATGTGGTCACATGTCCAGACAACGGGGACACATCCAGGGAGACAGCTATTCATTAGGTTTCACTTCCCTGTCAACTTCCTGAAAAGATGAACCATGACATTCCATCATGTCAATTTGAAGCACCTGCTCCCCTCAGAATCAAAACTGATTGGCACTCCCTGCAATCCCCGGTCGTTGATGTATAGAATAGGCCTTAGCTACAGTATGCCATGCGTCTGTATACTAAGCACCTGTCTGTGTACCCTGCTCTGTCTCTCTGTACCCATGCCATGGTGGAATTTCACAGGAGATCGCTCTAGAGTGTATTCATATGTGTCTTGTGATCAGACAGTCTATTCGAGGTAGACTGAGCGATATGGTACACAAAGTAAACAGCATAGTCGGTCAATTTCCGCAACAACTAAGAGCGTTGAAGCACAAGGCTAAACTTCTCTGCTGTTTTGGTCTCGTACCTACCACACTCTAGCAGCGTGAAGCGAACCCGTGCAGTCGCAGACACCGTGTGTGACTGTGTGAGAGTGAAGTCCTGCATCTCACTCATCTCAATGTGCGGTGCTGCTCGTGGCAACGTCATTTTGCTGAGTCTATCTTTAAGGAAATAGTTTGTTTTATGACCATATGTAGTATAGGTAGTGTGTGACTTGACATGGCCACAGTATCTCTCTGTAGTAGGAAATCATGGGTTGACATGGCCACAGTATCTCCCTGTAGTAGGGATCATGGGTTGACATGGCCACAGTATCTCCCTGTAGTATGGATCATGGTTTGACATGGCCACATTATCTCCCTGTAGTAGGAAATCATGGGTAGACATGGCCAAAGTATCTTCCTGTAGTAGGGATCATGGGTTGACATGGCCACACTATCTCCCTGTAGTAGGGATTGTGGGTTGACATGGCCACACTATCTCCCTGTAGTAGGAAATCATGGGTTGACATGGCCACAGTATCTCCCTGTTGTAGGGATCATGGGTTGACATGTTCTCTGTTTTTTAGAGGTATGTTGATTGCCTGTTAGAACCTAAAGCCTGTGTTGTTTAGTGCTGCTGGGAAGGGACACACACACACACACACACACACACACACACACACACACACACACACACACACTGACCCATTTTATTTCTAATCTGTGTACTGTATGGTCCCTAGAAAAACCGTTCAGGGAGTAAAGTTGGACCCCAACCTGTCTCAGCCAATCAGAATCATCCTGGGAAAGGATCTCTAATAACACCTGACATCTGGGAGGACAGGGAATATGGACAATACCAGTGTGTCGGTATCACACACACACACACTGTGGTGTAGTCCTTTGTATTGGACTTACATGTTGGCAGGCAGGCAGGCGAGGACAACCTTATCCAATCACTTTAGATCATGTGAATCTTTATATAACACCTTTTGTAATTAATCAGAATCTCAATTAATGAGAAAATGTTATTGCCATGCAACAAGTAGTTGCAAGGAATTTGTCTCAGTGTTACTGTCCACACATGATAACCCTAACCCTAACCCTAAACATCAACATCAACATCTATACAATACAATGCAGATAGGTTTTGTATTTTGTACAGATCGGTATAGAGATGGTTGATATTGTAATCCTCACCCTTAGTAAGGGACTCTGTGGTCAGCAAAAGGGTTGGATAGAAGTGTTTTGGGTATAGAAATATTGTTCCCTGACCCTTTTTCCAGGACCATTGCTATGGCAATCAGTTTGATTCCCACGGTGCTGTTGAAGCAGAGGTCATCTCGTCATTATAGATGTGAAGTATTCATCCCCCACCAGTCCAACCAGTTGAGCTTCTACTGAATGGGTGCTTCAGAGCCCAGGTCTGGTGATAATGGGAGTTGCAGGTGGATTTCTTCTTGGTCAAACACCCTTAGGCTGAGTGCTCTCTCTCCCACACAAACACCCTGAGGCTGAGTGCTCTCTCTCCCACACAAACACCCTGAGGCTGAGTGCTCTCTCTCCCACACAAACACCCTGAGGCTGAGTGCTCTCTCTCCCACACAAACACCCTGAGGCTGAGTGCTCTCTCTCCCACACAAACACCCTGAGGCTGAGTGCTCTCTCTCCCACACAAACACCCTGAGGCTGAGTGCTCTCTCTCCCACACAAACACCCTGAGGCTGAGTGCTCTCTCTCCCACACAAACACCCTGAGGCTGAGTGCTCTCTCTCCCACACAAACACCCTGAGGCTGAGTGCTCTCTCTCCCACACAAACACCCTGAGGCTGAGTGCTCTCTCTCCCACACAAACACCCTGAAGCTGAGTGCTCTCTCTCCCACACAAACACCCTGAGGCTAAGTGCTCTCTCTCCCACACAAACACCCTGAGGCTGAGTGCTCTCTCTCCCACACAAACACCCTGAGGCTGAGTGCTCTCTCTCCCACACAAACACCCTGAGGCTGAGTGCTCTCTCTCCCACACAAACACCCTGAGGCTGAGTGCTCTCTCTCCCACACAAACACCCTGAGGCTGAGTGCTCTCTCTCCCACACAAACACCCTGAGGCTGAGTGCTCTCTCTCCCACACAAACACCCTGAGGCTGAGTGCTCTCTCTCCCACCCGTGCTTACCGTGGCGGACATCGTACTGGTCAGGCACCGTGTTGTGCGATGGAGCGCACTGTGTCTCCAGTATGCGTTCTTAGCCCGGTGCGCTACATCCCAGCTCCCGCATCTGCCGGGCTAGGGTGAGCATCCTGCCAGGAAGGGTTGTGCCAGCCCTGCTCTCCAGACCTCCAGTCTACGGCCCAGGATGCCCACAGGAAGAGATGATCACATTATGTTACATTATGTCACATACTTTATATCATTTAATAGAGGCGGATTGGAAACATTTTGGACAAACATTTTGCACAAACGTATACAATATGTACAGTACTGTAGTAGTCAAAAGTTTGTACACACCTACTCATTCCAGGGTTTTTCTATATTTAGACTATTTTCTACATTGTAGAATAAAAGTGAAGACATCAAAACTATGATATAACACTTATGGAATCATGCAGTAACCAAAAAAGTGTTAAACAAACAAACAAATATTTAATATTTTAGTTTCTTCAAAGTAGCCACCCTTTGCCTTGATGACAACTTTGCACACTCTTGGCATTCTCTCAAGCTGGTTAAGTGTGCCTTGAATTCTAAATAAATCACAGACAGTGTCACCAGCAAAGCACCCCCACACCATCACACCTCCTCCTCCATGCTTCACGGTGGGAACCACACATGTGGAGATCATCCGTTCACCTACTCTGCATCTCACAAAGACGCGGCGGTTGGAACCAAAAATCTCAAATTTGGACTCATTAGACCAAAGGACAGATTTCCACTGGTCTAATGTCCATTGTTCATGTTTCTTGGCCCAAGCAAGTCTCATATTCTTATTAGTGCCCTTTCGTAGTCGTTTCTTTGCAGCAATTCGACCATTTGAAGGCCCGATTGAAGGTCTCCTCTGAACAGTTGATGTTGAGATGTGTCTGTTACTTGAACTCTGTGAAGCATTTATTTGGGCTGCAATTTTTGAGGCTGGTAACTCTAATGAACTTATCGTCTGCAGCAGAGGTAACTCTGAGTCTTCCTTTCCTGTGGTGGTCCTCATGAGAGCCAGTTTCATCATAGCGCTTGATGGTTTTTGCGACTGCACTTGAAGAAACTTTAAAAGTTCTTGACATTTTCCGGATTGACTGACCTTCATGTCTAAAAGTAATGATGGACTGTCATTTCTCTTTGCTTATTTGAACTGATCTTGCCATAACATGGACTTGGTCTTTTATCAAATAGGGCAATATTCTGTATACTGTACCACCCCTACCTTGTCACAAAACTGATTGGCTCAAACGGATTAAGAAGGAAAGAAATTCCACGAATTAACTTTTAATAAGGCACACCTGTTAATTGAAATGCATTCCAGGTGACTACCTCATGAAGTTGGTTGAGAGAATGCCAAGAGTGTGCAAAGCTGTGATGATTCTGCATGATTCCATATGTGTTATTTCATAGTTTTGATGTCTTCACTATTATTCTATAATGAAGAAAGTAGTAGAAATAAAGAAAAAGAGTAGGTGTGTCTAAACTTTTGACTGGTACTGTATGATCGATTTATTCAAAGCCATTATATCTGTGTTGTATGTGTTTCTGATTCTGGACTTTTAAATCGTATGTAACCAAAAGGCTGTGGACACAATTTTCTTTTGTGTGGACAGCAATGAATCTATCGCTCTCTCTATCTACACATGTCAAGTGCGGTGAGGTTAAAGCAAATTTTTAGGTTCCAGAATTGGTGCACCTGACTCCCGAGACCCACTATCTCTCTTTTCATCCCACTTTTCTCGTCTTTTTTTAATCATCTGCAATCGGTGAAGATGAAAGATCCTGTGCACTGTCCACACGAAAGCAGGAAATAAAAGGAAGACGATACAAGCAGATGGTATAACAGTCGTATCAGTGAGGATAATCACGGGTGTTTGTCGAAATAGGTATTTGCTAACTGTTTTTGGTTAATTAAGTGTATTCATGTGATTGAGTACAATAAGTCCAGGATGTGGTATTGTTGTAGGAAACAGTGGGACAGGGAAGCAAACCCAGGTCGAGTGGGGTGAAAGGCAAACATCCTACGTATAGCACTAATAGGGTTAACCCAGATGGTGGGAATTGTAATATAATAATAAATTGTTGTTCCACCTCAAAAAGCACAAGAAAGATTTCAACACCCACCATCTCAGATTTTTCTGAAATCGTTTCTGTAGTTAGAAACAGATAAGATTAGCATTACTGAAACATTATTTTGTTGAAAGATTATTTTAACTCTGATAAATATAGCTAATTGATAGCACCTAAATTGTTAATATAAATGTATAGGATTCATATAATATTCAATAAATATAGTACCCAACATCATCATCACAACCATTTCAGAACAAATTGGTGAGTGCCTATATTTGTCCAATTTACAAGAGCGCTTTACATGCATGCATGAATAGGAAATCTGTTATTTGCATATCCCAACTCTACCTGAGAGGTCACAGCCTGGGTTTGCCATTATCAACAGTGATCGTGAAGCAATTCACTGCCTTGCTCAAGGGCACATTGACAGATTTTTCATCTTGTTGGCTTGGGGATTTGAACTAGCAACCTCTTGGTTAATGGCCCAGCGCTCGAACCGCAAGGCCACCCAATAGGCTCAGATAGCGAGGATTGTTACATTATTATGGTGTGCGAATGCGTGAATCCGTGATTCTGCGAGCTATCCACACTGCAGCTATTATGGTCTGTAGGTAAGATATTCAAACCCACACATTCAGCACCATTAGTCATGAGATCCCTGCAGACTCCAATTAACCAATGACGCAAGGCATTCGTCTAAAGACATGTGACTCAAATGAGATATAGAGCTTTTTGCTCAATGATTCATGGGGCCTATCCAAGACATCCAGCCCTGGTGGGCCTGTGTGGGATGGGGATGCAGCCAAGCGAGAGACAAGGCCGGCTAATGAGGGAGCGGATGTCCTGTCCTGTCCTCTAGGCCTGATGATGTTTAAAAACATCATATTTTTCCCTTTTTAAGCTGCGAATAGCATTTCAGCTTTGTTAACGTATATGTATATGTATTACTTTGAGAGATTAGTACTCTTTCATGGTCATCAAAAACAGGTGGATTTATTTTCACTGTGTTTACAGGAGGTAAACATTATAATATATGGTGTACTCCTGTTGTAGTCTTTCATGTGACAAATAAACTTTGATTTTATTTAACTTGATTATTTGTAAGAGTACTCCCATGAAAATATGGTAGGTATTTTATATGTAAAAAACAATCAGATATAGGAGTTCTCTCATCAAAATCGTTAATGTGAAAACATAAGATGTACAAGATGTATATACTGGTGCTCCCCTGTCTGCCCTGGGGAGGCCTTCTGAACGCACGATGCTCCAGAGGGCAGCTGCTGCTTTAGGACTAACACCATGCACCATTTTAATGGACATCATTCCAGGGCTCATCATACAAAAAAAATACTGGGTGATTTGAAAAGCCATAGTCAATCAATCAATAATATAATAATTATTTTAGCAAAACTGTTTATTTTTAATTTACAATCTGTAGAAGCTATGAGAATAGGAAAGTTCAATTATTTTGTGAAGCATCACAGCACAGTTGAAAAATATATGGCAAATAGAAATCCGAAATGGATGATGTTGAGAGTCAGATGGGAGGGGTTGAATGGAGCTGAAGGGTGGGACTAATAACAAGATAACCAATGTAAAACATACAGGATCTGTAAAATGTATATAGGTTCAGAACTTCTGTGAAATAGCACAGTTAAAAATAAAAATAAAACTGAATGGACATCAGAAATAGAGGAAGGACTAAAAACAAACAAGAGAGAACTATTGTAAAGGAGACTGTGTCTGTAAAATGTGTATAAGATGTATAAATTGAAAGTAAAAGCAGAAATGTTTATTAGTTTACTCCAATTGGGTGATCGGCGGTAGGGTTTGCGGGGAATAATAATAAAGGTATATTCTTTAAAAAGTATGTATGTCTATATACAGTGCCTTGCGAAAGTATTCGGCCCCCTTGAACTTTGCGACCTTTTGCCACATTTCAGGCTTCAAACATAAAGATATAAAACTGTATTTTTTTGTGAAGAATCAACAACAAGTGGGACACAATCATGAAGTGGAACGACATTTATTGGATATTTCAAACTTTTTTAACAAATCAAAAACTGAAAAATTGGGCGTGCAAAATTATTCAGCCCCTTTACTTTCAGTGCAGCAAACTCTCTCCAGAAGTTCAGTGAGGATCTCTGAATGATCCAATGTTGACCTAAATGACTAATGATGATAAATACAATCCACCTGTGTGTAATCAAGTCTCCGTATAAATGCACCTGCACTGTGATTGTCTCAGAGGTCCGTTAAAAGCGCAGAGAGCATCATGAAGAACAACGAACACACCAGGCAGGTCCGAGACACTGTTGTGAAGAAGTTTAAAGCCGGATTTGGATACAAAAAGATTTCCCGAGCTTTAAACATCCCAAGGAGCACTGTGCAAGCGATTATATTGAAATGGAAGGAGTATCAGACCACTGCAAATCTACCAAGACCTGGCCGTCCCTCTAAACTTTCAGCTCATACAAGGAGAAGACTGATCAGAGATGCAGCCAAGAGGCCCATGATCACTCTGGATGAACTGCAGAGATCTACAGCTGAGGTGGGAGACTCTGTCCATAGGACAACAATCAGTCGTATATTGCACAATCTGGCCTTTATGGAAGAGTGGCAAGAAGAAAGCCATTTCTTAAAGATATCCATAAAAAGTGTTTAAAGTTTGCCACAAGCCACCTGGGAGACACACCAAACATGTGGAAGAAGGTGCTCTGGTCAGATGAAACCAAAATTGAACTTGGCAACAATGCAAAATGTTATGTTTGGCATAAAAGCAACACAGCTCATCACCCTGAACACACCATCCCCACTGTCAAACATGGTGGTGGCAGCATCATGGTTTGGGCCTGCTTTTCTTCAGCAGGGACAGGGAAGATGGTTCAAATTGATGGGAAGATGGATGGAGCCAAATACAGGACCATTCTGGAAGAAAACCTGATGGAGTCTGCAAAAGACCTGAGCCTTTTGGCCTTTCTAGGGAGTTTTTCCTAGCCACCGTGCTTCTACACCTGCATTGCTTGCTGTTTGGGGTTTTAGGCTGGGTTTCTGTACAGCACTTTGAGATATCAGCTGATGTACGAAGGGCTATATAAATAAATTTGATTTGATTTGATTTGATTTGGGACGGAGATTTGTCTTCCAACAAGACAATGATCCAAAACATAAAGCAAAATCTACAATGGAATGGTTCAAAAATAAACATATCCATGTGTTAGAATGGCCAAGTCAAAGTCCAGACCTGAATCCAATCGAGAATCTGTGGAAAGAACTGAAAACTGCTGTTCACAAATGCTCTCCATCCAACCTCACTGAGCTCGAGCTGTTTTGAAAGGAGGAATGGGAAAGAATTTCAGTCTCTCGATGTGCAAAACTGATAGAGACATACCCCAAGCGACTTACAGCTGTAATCACAGCAAAAGGTGGCGCTACAAAGTATTAACTTAAGGGGGCTGAATAATTTTGCACGTCCAATTTTTCAGTTTTTGATTTGTTAAAAAAGTTTGAAATATCCAATAAATGTCGTTCCACTTCATGATTGTGTCCCACTTGTTGTTGATTCTTCACAAAAAAATACAGTTTTATATCTTTATGTTTGAAGCCTGAAATGTGGCAAAAGGTCGCAAAGTTCAAGGGGGCCGAATACTTTCGCAAGGCACTGTATGTGTGTGTGTATGGATATATATATTTACCAAAAAAATATGGGGGATTGGAAATGATGCAGACAATTACATTGGAAGCAACATTCTTTCCGCAATATTAAGCTGATGCTCCCTCAAAAAAAAATAATACAAAAAATACAAAAACAGGTAGCAAATTCTCTCTCCAATTGCTCCAACAAGGAATTTAATCAACACAGGGATTTAGAGTGATTACTTAAAGTGCCCAACACGGAGTCGCTAAGGTTACACAGTGGGTAGTGCTTACTGCTGGACGGGGGGAATAGTGGGGAATAGAGCGTCTGTAAACAAAGGTGTGGGGATACAGAGCACAGCCTAGAGTATACCCCAATGAATGCTGTGTTTTAGACATGATGAGCAATGGAAATTGTATAATGACTAATGTGTCTGGTACAATTATGCAACTTTCTCCATTGACATTGGGAGGAGCAGACACCAGCTTACATGCATGTGCTTGCAAAACAGTTTCAATTTTCAGAATGGCTTTGACTGCTTTTCTATGCAAGTCTCTTATTACGCAATGTGTCCAGAACAGACACTCATATGATACATGACACCGGAGAATGTAATTAGGGAAAGATTAAAATATGGTCCAACAATGATTGGACTGGTTTAGCAAGTACTTGGAAACACAGGTGGCTGGTGGCACCTTAATTGTCTACAACGGAATTAATGGAATGGTATCAATCACATGGTCTCTATCTGTTCTAATCCCTTTTCCATTCATTCCATTCCAGACTTTATTATGAGCCGCCCTCCCCTCACCAGCCTCCTGTGCTCGGAACGCACTATGACTATAGAGAACACATCCTGTAGTGTGCAGGCCACTAGGCTTTCTGTTCATCATCTCACTCTCTCACCTGTGGAGAATCTTCACACCTGAGGCTGACATTGGTTCGGTTACAGATGAAAGCAAGTAGGGGATAGATCTAATGCATTCTGATTCATTAGGGAGTTCACTCTCTCCTCCCCTCTTTCACTCTCTCTTCCTCATAAAATGCCTGATGTGTTGCCTTCACTCTCTCCATCTCTCTCTTTAAGATGGTGCCCGCCCTCGTAATGCTTGAGAAGGATGTAGTCTTTGCTGTCGAAGGTCACACACACTTCCCAAAGGCAACAGCAGAGACTTGCTCAGGGACACAGAGATCAGAGTTACAAACCAAGAGGTCATATGTTGGATCACTTGTAATATAGATGACCAGATTCTATTGGCCATGTAGGGCCTGTGGTGCTGTTTTGGGATAGTGGAAGTCCTCTAAAAATAGACTGCCATAATAATTAAATCTATGTTCAACCCTGGTTTGTTTCTGTACAGAAAGTACTCATCTCTCTCTCTTTCTCCCCCTCTCCCAGTCTCCTGCTCTGTCTCTTTCTCCCCTCTCTATCTCTCCCAGTCTCCTCCACTCTCTCTCTTTCTCCCCCTATCGCTGCCCTGTAGCAGCTGTCAGAATGGATGAAATTCTCTCACATCAGGAAGATGTTCTGGAGTGAGAGAGAGAGTGAGAGAGGAAAGAGGGAGTAGAGAGAGAGGAAAGAGGGAGTAGAAAGAGAGAGGAAAGAGGGAGTAGAGAGAGAGGAAAGAGGGAGTAGAGAGAGAGGAAAGAGGGAGTAGAGAGAGAGGAAAGAGGGAGTAGAGAGAGAGGAAAGAGGGAGTAGAGAGAGAGGAGAGGAGTAGAGAGAGAGGAAAGAGGGAGTAGAGAGAGAGGAAAGAGGGAGTAGAGAGAGAGGAGAGAGGGAGTAGAGAGAGAGGAGAGAGGGAGTAGAGAGAGAGGAGAGAGGGAGTAGAGAGAGAGGAGAGAGGGAGTAGAGAGAGAGGAAAGAGGGAGTAGAGAGAGAGAGGAAAGAGTGAGTAGAGAGAGAGGAAAGAGTGAGTAGAGAGAGAGGAAAGAGGGAGTAGAGAGAGAGGAGAGAGGGAGTAGAGAGAGAGGAGAGAGGGAGTAGAGAGAGGAAAGAGGGAGTAGAGAGAGGAAAGAGGGAGTAGAGAGAGAGGAGAGAGGGAATAGAGAGAGAGGAGAGAGGGAGTAGAGAGAGAGGAGAGAGGGAGGAGAAAGAGAAGGAGTAAGGAGAGAGGAGAGAAAGAGTAGAGCGAGAGGAGACAAGGAGGAAAGAGGGAGTAAGTAGAGAGGAGAGAGGGAGTAGAGAGAGAGGAAAGAGGGAGTAGAGAGAGAGGAAAGAGGGAGTAGAGAGAGAGGAGAGAAGGAGTAGAGAGAGAGGAGAGAAGGAGTAGAGAGAGAGGAGAGAGGGAGTAGAGAGAGAGGAGAGAGGGAGTAGAGAGAGAGGAGAGAGGGAGTAGAGAGAGAGGAGAGAGGGAGTAGAGAGAGAGGAGAGAGGGAGTAGAGAGAGAGGAAAGAGGGAGTAGAGAGAGAGGAAAGAGGGAGTAGAGAGAGAGGAGAGGGGGAGTAGAGAGAGAGGAGAGAGGGAGTAGAGACAGGAAAGAGGGAGTAGGGGGAGGAAAGAGGGAGTAGAGAGAGAGGAGAGAGGGAGTAGAGAGAGAGGAGAGAGGGAGTAGAGAGAGAGGAGAGAGGGAGGAGAAAGAGAGGGAGTAAGGAGAGAGGAGAGAAAGAGTAGAGCGAGAGGAGACAAGGAGGAAAGAGGGAGTAAGTAGAGAGGAGAGAGGGAGTAGAGAGAGAGGAAAGAGGGAGTAGAGAGAGAGGAAAGAGGGAGTAGAGAGAGAGGAGAGAGGGAGTAGAGAGAGGAAAGAGGGAGTAGAGAGAGAGGAAAAAGGGAGTAGAGAGAGATGAGCGAGGGAGTAGAGAGGAAAGAGGGAGTAGAGAGAGAGGAGAGAGGGAGTAGAGAGAGGGGAGAGAGGGAGTAAAGAGAGAGGAGAGAGGGAGTAGAGAGAGAGGAAAGAGGGAGTAGAGAGAGAGGAGAGAGGGAGTAGAGAGAGAGGAGAGAGGGAGTAGAGAGAGAGGAAAGAGGGAGTAGAGAGAGGAAAGAGGGAGTAGAGAGAGGAAAGAGGGAGTAGAGAGAGAGGAGAGAGGGAATAGAGAGAGAGAGGAGAGAGGGAGTAGAGAGAGAGGAGAGAGGGAGGAGAAAGAGAAGGAGTAAGGAGAGAGGAGAGAAAGAGTAGAGCGAGAGGAGACAAGGAGGAAAGAGGGAGTAAGTAGAGAGGAGAGAGGGAGTAGAGAGAGAGGAAAGAGGGAGTAGAGAGAGAGGAAAGAGGGAGTAGAGAGAGAGGAGAGAAGGAGTAGAGAGAGAGGAGAGAGGGAGTAGAGAGAGAGGAGAGAGGGAGTAGAGAGAGAGGAAAGAGGGAGTAGAGAGAGAGGAGAGAGGGAGTAGAGAGAGAGGAGAGAGGGAGTAGAGAGAGAGGAAAGAGGGAGTAGAGAGAGAGGAGGAGGGGGAGTAGAGAGAGAGGAGAGAGGGGAGTAGAGACAGGAAAGAGGGAGTAGAGAGAGGAAAGAGGGAGAGAGAGAGAGGAGAGAGAGAGGAGAGAGGGAGAGAGAGAGAGGAGAGAGGGAGTAGAGAGAGAGGAGAGAGGGAGTAGAGAGGAAAGAGGGAGTAGAGAGAGAGGAGAGAGGGAGTAGAGAGAGGGGAGAGAGGGAGTAAAGAGAGAGGAGAGAGGGAGTAGAGAGAGAGGAAAGAGGGAGTAGAGAGAGAGGAGAGAGGGAGTAGAGAGAGAGGAGAGAGGGAGTAGAGAGAGAGGAAAGAGGGAGTAGAGAGAGAGGAGAGAAGGAGTAGAGAGAGAGGAGAGAAGGAGTAGAGAGAGAGGAGAGAGGGAGTAGAGAGAGAGGAGAGAGGGAGTAGAGAGAGAGGAAAAAGGGAGTAGAGAGAGAGGAGAGAGGGAGTAGAGAGGAAAGAGGGAGTAGAGAGAGAGGAGAGAGGGAGTAGAGAGAGAGGAGAGACGGAGTAAAGAGAGAGGAGAGAGGGAGTAGAGAGAGAGGAAAGAGGGAGTAGAGAGAGAGGAGAGAGGGAGTAGAGAGAGAGGAGAGAGGGAGTAGAGAGAGAGGAGAGAGGGAGTAGAGAGAGAGGAGAGAGGGAGTAGAGAGAGAGGAAAGAGGGAGTAGAGAGAGAGGAGAGAGGGAGTAGAGAGAGAGGAAAGAGGGAGTAGAGAGAGAGGAAAGAGGGAGTAGAGAGAGAGGAAAGAGGGAGTAGAGAGAGAGGAAAGAGGGAGTAGAGAGAGAGGAAAGAGGGAGTAGAGAGAGAGGAAAGAGGGAGTAGAGAGAGAGGAAAGAGGGAGTAGAGAGAGAGGAAATAGGGAGTAGAGAGAGAGGAGAGAGGGAGTAGAGAGAGAGGAAAGAGGGAGTAGAAAGATAGGAGAGAGGGAGGATTGAGAGAGGAGAAAGAGAGGGAGTAAGGAGAGAGGAGAGAAAGAAGTGCGTGTGTTTACAATGTGTATATTGTCGAAGGCATGAAGAATCAAGGGGCAAAATGCACAGCTTCAAAAGTTCACCATTGCACTTATCACCAGATTTTGTGACTTTTCAACAGAATTGTAAAAAGAGTAGTGGGAATGAATTACCCCGACCCTTAATTAATGCAACTAGAGCTATAGCAGTAACACATCTGACTATTCTGTAAGACAGGTGGCATGGGGACAGCACTTTTCACCACAGTCATCTACTACAGTATATAGTAGTAATATCCCAATGGACTATTCTATGCAATACTCATTATAACAGTACTGTCAGAGCTGTAATTGTCCATGATCCATTTCCATCACTGAGACAGCTGCTAGCTTTCTTGAACTCTCATGTATCCCCATAAATGTATCACCACTCTTGGTTTTCTCCTCCAGTTCTGACTCCAGCGCCTACTGAATACGGCACCCTACTTTGACCTTGAAACCCTGGCCTTGGGAAGTGTTCTAATCCTCCTGAATACAGGACATGGCTGCAGTGATGGTCAGGGTCATATTAACGACCCAGGGGCTTCAAATATAATGCTCTTTATTTTTTTACTGCACCCGCCAACCGCAGGAGACCCCCCCTATTAGAGGAGAGAGCCTAGTGCCGCTCTGCTGGTCATCAGATAGGGGGAGGAGGGGAGGAGGCAGGGGCCTAGGTGGATTCCACCAGCCTGCTGCCTTGGTTGGGTGACTGATTTATTAGAAAAGCCCAAAAAAACATCATAGCTGTTAATCAAATAGGGCACATGTTTAAATGTACCACAGGTGAAAGTAAGCAAGTACAGTCCAGTACGGAGTCCTGACCAAATAAATAGTGGGGGTACCCCGTAGGCTTACCGGTAAAACATGAGGCTATCACAACGATCAAGCATTTGTTAATCCGGCCCTGGTGGTGGCAGCCTCCAGCAAGCTAGTAAGCAGAGATGGAGGTCAAGCTGGTTCATCCAGTAGACTGCCAACAGAGGCCTGGTTGGCTGGTCTACCTCATTACAGGTCAAAGCTCCCAGAGCTCACAGAGAAGACTACATTAAGTACATGAAGTACATTAAGTACGATTCCAGGTTCCACCACCTGTGTTATTGATAATATTTGCACTGTGGTATGGTCACTGTGGTATGGTCATCTTGGTTTGGTCACTGTGGTATGGTCATCTTGGTATGGTCACTGTGGTATGGTCATCTTGGTATGGTCATCTTGGTTTGGTCACTGTGGTATGGACATCTTGGTATGGTCATCTTGGTTTGGTCACTGTGGTATGGTCATCTTGGTATGGTCACTGTGGTATGGTCATCTTGGTATGGTCATCTTGGTATGGTCACTGTGTTATGGTCATCTTGGTATGGTCACTGTGGTATAGTCACTGTGGTAAGGCCATCTTTGTATGGTCACTGTGGCATGGTCATCTTGGTATGGTCACTGTGGTATGGTCATCTTGGTATGGTCATCTTGGTATGGTCACTGTGGTATGGTCACTGTGGTATGGTCACATTGATATGGTCACAGTGGTATGGTCATCTTGGTATGGTCACCAAGGTACGGTCATCGTGGTATCAATCAATCAATCAATCAAATGTATTTATAAAGCCCTTCTTACATCAGCTGATGTCACAAAGTGCTGTACAGAAACCCAGCCAAAAACCCCAAACAGCAAGCAATGCAGGTGTAGAAGCATGGTGGCTAGGAAAAACTCCCTAGAAAGCCCAGAACCTAGGAAAAAACTTAGAGAGGAACCAGGCTATGAGGGGTGGCCAGTCCTCTTCTGGCTGTGCCGGGTGGAGATTATAACAGAACATGGCTATGATGTTCAAATGTTCATAGATGACCAGCAGGATCAGATAACAATAATCACAGTGGTTGTCGAGGGTGCAACAGGTCAACCCCTTCAGGAGTAAATGTCAGTTGGCTTTTCATATCCGATCATTCAGAGTATCTCTACCGCTTCTGCTGTCTCTAGAGAGTTGAAAACAGCAAGTCTGGGACAGGTAGCATGTCCGGTGAACAGGTCAGGGCTCCATAGCCACAGGCAGAACAGTTGAAACTGGAGCAGCAGCACGGACAGGTGGACTGGGGACAGCAAGGAGTCATCAGGCCAGGTAGTACTGAGGCATATTCCTAGGGCTCAGGTCCTCTGAGAGAAAGAAAGAAAGAGAATTAGAGAGAGCATACGTAAATTCACACAGGACACCGGATAAGACAGGAGAAATACTCCAGATATAACAGACTGACCCTAGCCCCCTGACACATAAACTACTGCAGCATAAATACTGGAGGCTGACACAGGAGGGGTCGGGAGACACTGTTTCCCCGTTCAACGATAGCCCCGGACAGGTCCAAACAGGCAGGATATAACCCCACCCACTTTGCCAAAGCACAGGCCCCACACCACTAGAGGGATATCTTCAACCACCAACTTACCACACTGAGACAAGGCCGAGTATAGCCCACAAAGATCTCAGCCACGACACAACCCAAGGGGGGGCGCCAACCCGGACAGGAAGATCACATCAGTGACTCAACCCACTCAAGTGACGCACACCTCCTAGGGACGGCATGGAAGAGCACCAGTAAGCCAGTGACTCAGCCCCTGTAATAGGGTTAGAGGCAGAGAGTCCCAGCGGAGAGACGGGAACCGGCCAGGCAGAGACAGCAAGGGTGGTACGTTGCTCCAGTGCCTTTCCGTTCACCTTCAGACTTAAAGGTTGAGACCGAGTCTGCGTCTCTCATATGGGTCGGCAGACCATTCCATAAAAATGGAGCTCTATAGGAGAAAGCCCTGCCTCCAGCTGTTTGCTTAGAAATTCTAGGGCCAGTAAGGAGGCCTGCATCTTGTGACCATTGCATACGGCAGAACCAAATCGGAAAGATAGGTCATCGTGGTATGGTGTATGTGGTACGGCCACCATGGTACGGTCATCGTGGGATGGTGTATGTGGTACGGCCACCGTGGTACGGCCACCATGGTACGGTATTGTGGTATGGTGTATGTGGTACGGCCACCATGGTTCGGTAATCGTGGTATGGTGTACGTGGTACGGCCACCATGGTACGGTCATCGTGGTATGGTGTACGTGGTACGGCCACCATGGTACGGTCATCGTGGTATGGTGTACGTGGTACGGCCACCATGGTACGGTCATCGTGGTATGGTGTACGTGGTACGGCCACCATGGTACGGTCATGGTGGTATGGTGTACGTGGTACGGCCACCATGGTACGGTCATGGTGGTATGGTGTACGTGGTACGGCCACCATGGTACAGTCATCGTGGTATGGTGTATGTGGTACGGAAACCATGGTACGGTCATCGTGGTATGGTGTATGTGGTACGGCCACCATGGTAAGGTCATCGTGGTATGGTGTATGTGGTACGGCAACCATGGTACGGTCATCGTGGTATGGTGTATGTGGTACGGCAACCATGGTACGGTCATCGTGGTATGGTGTATGTGGTACGGCCACCATGGTACGGTATTCGTGGTATGATGTATGTGGTAGGCCACCATGGTACGGTCATCGTGGTATGGTGTATGTGGTACGGCCACCATGGTACGGCCATTCGTGGTATGGTGTATGTGGTATGGCCCCCATGGTACGGTCATCGTGGTATGGTGTATGTGGTACGCGAACTATTGTCGAAATGTGATGTCTAATGACTAAATGGCTAAAAACACAAAGTGAGCCTCTTTTCAACTGGAGAACACTATTATCCAGAGCATGAGAGCACTTTTGGTTGGTTGGTTGGTCCTCAGAGGCTTCATCAGTGACAGTTGGGAAATATTCCCCCGTCATCCCCCCAATAAGCCCCAGAGCATCTCCTGTGTGTCATCATTGTCATGTGCCGTCATCAAAGAGCAAGGCATGACAACAACCATTACACTACAACCAACCAGCAGGAATTAACCAAGAACCTTTGCTCATTAGTATTAGCAGGCAAACATTGTTGAGGAGAAAAACAGCAGCAACGCTGGACACTACCTGAGAAATGTCCGAGCCAATCAACAACCTGGATACGTAATCTCCACGATAAATTCTGCCAGACAACGCACCACACGATTTAGCCTGCATTAACAGTACTCAGCTCCATGATTAAACCCTGGCTGTCCCTTGGTAGGTGTCCTGGAACGCACTCAGGTCTTAGCCCTGGTTCTGGGCATAATAGTGACCTTTATACAGTGGTTCCTCAAATACCCTTTTCAGAGGGGCTCCTGAGGAACCTTTTTCAAACTGGAAAGGTTTGTGTGAAAGTTCTGACAAACAAAACTTGACCAGAGTTTAGGGAGGCACCGGAATGGGACTTGATCAAGGCTCATGGGTACTGAGAGCAGTCCATGGGGTTATGAAGAGGCACAGGGGGAAAATACAACATAACAGAGAACAGAACGCAGGCTTTAGACTGGAGAAGGGTACCATTTGGGATGGAGCCGGAGGCAGCCTTTTAGCCATGCCAGGCTGATTGCTGGGTTGATGATTGCAGTCTGTAGAGTGGCTTCAGGTCAATTGGTTTGGAGCTATCGACAGATCTGCAACAGTGGAGGGCAAAGTCCCCTGTAATGGTGATTGCAGAGTAGCCTCAGGAGGAATGGCTAGTTCAGAGAAACCGGAGCTAGACGGTGGTAAAGGACATGCCTGGTGCCACCGTCCAGGTTCCTGTCATGTGTAGAGGCCTGGAGGTGCTGAAGGGAGAACTTCAGGGTGTGTTTCTCTGGACAGCGGGTACTACTAATACTAATGAGTCCTCAGGATAATAGTCATCATGCGCTAGAATGTTGCAGGGGCTCCATGCAGTCAAAAAGGCAGAACCCGGTTTTAATAAATACCACCAGGGGGAAATCAAGGCATTTTCTCCCTAGAAAGTGGAGACATACCAGGTCACAGATAGTGATGTATTGAGTGTCTTCTGAACACTCAATCACACCATGGATGCACTGTACTGTACAAACATCCAAGTTAACATAACATTTGAAAGAAGATAATATATAATATATATGAGACAATATGAGAAGAAACACTCGATAGGTCTTCTAATCATGCAGAGAGGAGTTTCCCTCCGTGTTAATGAATTTTTAACGTGCCAAGGAGACCATTACATTCCAGTGCAAAGACATCCGCCAGCCAATAGTGACTGGACATGAAATATTTAGAGGCCCTGTTCTGTCAGTCAGCTAAGATACATTAGCAGGATCTTTCTTAGGAGCTGACCAGAGTTAATATTCATGACAATGAGAAACGTGAACATAACGAGGAAGGAGAGTTATGCGTCAAGTCAACTTTATTGCTCTACCTCCATAAAATAAATTAAGAGCCAGATAATTCAGCACCAAACATTAATGAAATTGTAACTGTATAACTTTACTAGGGGAACATTAGGTCCAGTCGTTTAGATTACATTTACATGTCAGCTTTTAGCGTTTAAGATCAAGGTTACAGTGTAGGTTGAATAAAGCTCCTCTTCAATCATTAGAGCTTGTATGCAGAACGTAATGAATACTCAGGGAGAAAAAGGTGTAGATTCATGAGCAGAGCACGGCAGGTGTTAATTTTGCCCTGGCCTTGGGAAGTGTTCTAATTTTTCACAGAAGGCAAGAATCGTGGTCACAGGCAGGCAATGGTCACAAGTAGGCAAACAGGCAGGTGAATCAAAATTAGGGCTGAAGGCTAGTTAACTGGTTCTCACAAACAAGCTAGGAAAAGGCTTAGTGCAGTCGTGGCCAAAGGTTTTGAGAATGACACAAATATTAATTTCCACAAGGTTTGCTGCTTCAGTGTCTTTAGATATTTGTGTCAGATGTTACTATCAAATACTGAATTATAATTACAAGCATTTCATAAGTGTCAAAGGCTTGTAATGACAATTACATGAAGTTGATACAAAGAGTCAATATTTGCAGTGTTGATCCTTCTTTTTCAAGACCTCTGTTATCCGCCCTGGCATGCTGTCAATTAACTTCTGGGCCACATCCTGACTGATGGCAGCCCATTCTTGCATAATCAATGCTTGGAGTTTGTCAGAATTTGTGGGGTTTTGTTTGACTATCCGCCTCTTGCGGATTGACCACAAGTTCTCAATGGGATTAAGGTCTGGGGAGTTTCCCGGCCATGGACCAAAAATATTGATGTTTTATTCCCCGAGCCACTTAGTTATCACTTTTGCCTTATGGCAAGGTGCTCCATAATGCTGGAAACGGCATTGATCGTCACCAAACGGTTCCTGGATGGTTGGGAGAAGTTGCTCTCGGAGGATGTGTTGGTACCATTCTTTATTCATGGCTGAGTTCTTAGGCAAAATTGTGAGTGAGCCCACTCCCTTGGCTGAGAAGCAACCCCACACATGAATGGTCTCAGGATGCTTTACTGTTGGCATGACACAGGACTGATGGTAAGCACTCACCTTGTCTTCTGCAGCGTGAAATGTTTTTTGGGGATTCAGTTAATTTGCATGGCAAAGAGGGACTTTACAATTAATTGCAATTCATCTGATCACTCTTCATAACATTCTGGAGTATGTGCAAATTACCATCATGCAAATTGAGGCAGCAAACTTTGTGAAAATTAATATTTGTGTCATTTTCAAAACTTTTGGCTGTAGACTGTAGAGTCAAAACGAACAATACATCACAAAGGTACAAACAGAAATAATTTAACTAGATGTTTTATTTAACTAGGCAAGTCAGTTAAGAACAAATTCTTATTTTCAATGACGGCCTAGGAACAGTGGGTAAACTGCCTGTTCAGGGGCAGAACGACAGATTTGTACTTTGTCAGCTCAGGGATTTGAACTTGCAACCTTCCGGTTACTAGCCCAACGCTCTAACCACTAGAATACCCTGCCGCCCTAAAGATAAGGAGCTGATGAGACCAGGTGAGAAACGAATACAGGTGAAATCAATGAACAAAAATGAAAGACTGGGCTACGTTCCAGAACACAAAGAGACAGGGCTACGTTTCCAGAACACAAAGAAACAGGGCTACGTTTCCAGAACACAAAGAAACAGGGCTACGTTCCAGAACACAAAGAAACAGGGCTACGTTCCAGAACACAAAGAGACAGGGCTACGTTCCAGAACACAAAGAGACAGGGCTACGTTCCAGAACACAAAGAAACAGGGCTACGTTCCAGAACACAAAGAAACAGGGCTACGTTCCAGAACACAAAGAGACAGGGCTACGTTCAGGAACACAAAGAAACAGGGCTACGTTCCAGAACACAAAGAGACAGGGCTACGTTCCAGAACACAAAGAAACAGGGCTACGTTCCAGAACACAAAGAGACAGGGCTACGTTCCAGAACACAAAGAAACAGGGCTACGTTCCAGAACACAAAGAAACAGGGTTACGTTCAAGAACACAACGAAACAGAACATAAGGTTGACTAAGAAAATAAACACAGAACCTTACACAGAATTAACATGTGATTACTGTACACATGATTGATTTCAACACCCTTGGAATGTAATATCTCATACCAGACTGACATCACCTCTCAAAAATAGCCTTGTCTTTTCGACTGGGTATTGAGTTAAACTGAGGCAAATTAAAAACAAGGGTGACCTTTTACTGGGTGTCAGGAGCCAATAAGGACTTGGAACCACAGAGCTGTTGCATTAATATAGATGAGAGCTGCAACACATTCATGCATGACCACCTGATCACTTCAAAGGCTGTAGTTACTGCTGTAGTCGCTGCTGTAGTCTATACTGTAGTCTCTGTTGTAGTCTATACTGTAGTCTCTGTTGTAGTCTATACTGTGGTCTCTGCTGTGGTCTCTGCTGTGGTCTCTGCTGTAGTCTCTGCTGTAGTCTCTGCTGTGGTCTCTGCTGTGGTCTCTGCTGTAGTCTCTGATGTAGTCTGTACTGTGGTCTCTGAAATGGCACCCTATTCCCTGTAGTACGTTTGACTAGAGGCATGTGGGCCTTCGTAGTGCACTATAAAGGAGATTAGGGGGCCATTTGGGACACAACCAGGGATTCAAACAGCATTAATGACATTGAAAAGAACCAGAGTGTTGTTATGGTAGGTGCTACATACTGTATATGTAATGTTGGTGATGTGCTGCTTTACCTCTGTCTATATGCACGCTGACATCCTGTATGACTGCTTTACCTCTGTCTACATGATGTCCTGTGTGACTGCTTTACCTCTGTCTTCATGATGTCATGTATGACTGCTTTACCTCTGCCTACATGACTTCCTGTATGACTGCTTTACCTCTGTCTACATGATGTCATGTATGACTGCTTTACCTCTGTCTACATGATGTCCTGTATGACTGCTTTACCTCTGTCTACATGATGTCATGTATGACTGCTTTACCTCTGTCTACATGACATCCTATGTGACTGCTTTACCTCTGCCTATATGACATCCTGTGTGACTACTTTACCTCTGCCTACATGACGTCCTGTGTGACTACTTTACCTTTGCCTACATGACGTCCTGTGTGACTACTTTACCTCTGTCTACATGATGTCCTGTATGACTGCTTTACCTCTGTCTACAGGACGTCCTGTATGACATAATAAATCCCAGGGCTCTGGTCAAATGAAGTGCACTACATAGGGAATAGGGTGCCATTTGGGACACATCCTGTGTGTCTCTGGGAAGGCCCTGTCACTGAGCCCCGTGAGGCCCAAGGATGATGTCCATCACACGCTGGAATGTTGTAGGGGCAGCAGGTAGCCTAGTGGTTAAGAGCGTTGAGCCAGTCACCAAAAGGTTGCTGGTTTGAATCCCTGAGCCGAAGAGGTGAAACATCTGCCGATGTGCCCTTGAGCAAGGGACTTAACCCTAATTGCTCTTGATAAGAGGGTTTACATGTTTAAGGATCTGTGATGTACACTCCTAATGAAGCTGAGAGCTGTAATCATACAGATCCTGGGTCAGTCAGTAAGGGTATCTCCAGGGTGGGGGTCTCCTTCCCCAGCTCCCCACTGGAATTGGTTTTACTGGATTAGCTGTGCTTGTGCAGTAGGTTACACCAACACTACTGTATACCAGAACAAACCAGCTTTATCAGGACTATAGCTTGAGCCACACCTGAGCCTTATAAAAATTGTCCATGTTTTCAACTACAGTCTTATTTCTCAATGACCCAGATGTTTTTAGTCAGATTCAGAAGGCATGGTCATAGAAATGTGGAAACACTGGACAGTTATTTTAGGGTAAATAAAACTCCAATGTAATATCCTTACTGGTAAGCAGTAAGGTCAGAGAAGCAGTGAGTCACTGTAGTTCAATTAGTTCGCTGGCTCATTCACATCAAATGTCATCCTGTGGCCAGGGAATTACAGTAGCCTACATGCAGAGTTGACATTTGATATAGTTATTTTAAGAACTTTGAATTTAACAATAATTTTAGGAATTTCCCCGGCAAGCCATGACCCATCTCAGTATGACATGGAAATGACATGCTTGTTAAACACTTCTTATTACTCTCACCAAGACCAAGTTACCTAGTGAAACACATGGATATAAAAGCCCTGTAGGTTTATACCAATGGAAAGAAATCAGTCACATATGGGCACATTACATCGCATAGTGTGAGATTATTTGGGAGAAATTATTGAGACATTTCCAGTACTTTCTTCTCATAAATATCCCCCTGCCCCTTCCCATATTCTGTGGCTCATATCTTCAGACGGTGCTAGGAAACGCTAAATAACTCATTGAATTCAGTGCAACTGTGCCCACGCCTGGCCCCAACATGGCTACATATTGAAAACCAGCTGATTAGCATGCCTTCTACAGTATCTCTAGTACTCCTCATCACCTTGATCAAAACACCCGGGTTACTACAGCAGGGCCCCACTTATGACCAATCAGAATCCACTTCCACCAATCAGAGCAAATCAGAAACCAATTAGGACAGAGCACGGAGCACTTCATGTTAATTTGCTAAATGAATGCCTCCATGTTGTAGACTGAAGATAAGTCATTTAGCATTGATTGGGAAACTGACATTTGTACCCTCTTTAATCCAATTTAACTCAGAGAGTACAAGCCCTATTTGATTAAATCCAGTAACTGGGTTACTGAGATAAAGTTAGGACATTTTTAATGCAGGACTGCACATAGTGTACCAGAACCTAGTGGGTTATAGTTAAACTGATACTTGGACTCGTGACACATGGACATAAACACACACAATCTCACACACATCACAGGGGTCAAGGGAAAAGAGCACAGAGTAATCTCTAGCTTTGTAAGTTGTCAGGTCAGACTGACTGGAAGGGAGATGGAGAGAGGAAGACATTAGTCTCATGTTGCTACAAATGGGATGGCCTTTCTGCAGAGGGTAGATAAGCCTCGTTCACCTGAAAGTGGCAGACACAACAGCAGCTGGAGGCCTAGATGATATGGCTCATAGACAGATGGAGCGTTGTCATATCACGGCTACAACTGAGCCGTCTATACAGGGAGAGACAAACAGCGTTCAGCTGCAGAACTGTAGTATATTGCTATAGTAGCATGGTTTATAAGGGGTGAGAGAGATAGAGAGGGTGTGTGTGTGGGGGGGGGGGCTAAGAGCTAGGAGACAGCAGCAGTGTTGTTACATATCATGAACACACGTTACCATGGCAAAACATGTGAAGCAATCACAAGGCAGGATTAGTTTGACCTCTAAAACATACCTGCATTATGTATAGGCTATGGGCAGTATATGTCCTTTAGATAGAATGGAGAGTTGAACGTGTTTCAGCCGCATGGTCCTTCTCAAGACAATCTCTCCCATTCAGACCACAGGAGGCTGGTGTCACCTTACAGATTTTTTTCAATTGCTAACAAGCATCGGTCAATACTGAAGCCACTTTCTCAAAACACTTCACACAGTCTGCCTTACCAACAAAACACTTCACACAGTCTGCCTTACCAACAAAACACTTCACACAGTCTGCTTTACCAACAAAACACTTCACACAGTCTGCTTTACCAACAAAACACTTCACACAGTCTGCATTACCAACAAAACACTTCACACAGTCTGCCTTACCAACAAAACACTTCACACAGTCTGCCTTACCAACAAAACACTTCACACAGTCTGCCTTACCAACAAAACACTTCACACAGTCTGCATTACCAACAAAACACTTCACACAGTCTGCATTACCAACAAAACACTTCACACAGTCTGCCTTACCAACAAAACACTTCACACAGTCTGCCTTACCAACAAAACACTTCACACAGTCTGCCTTACCAACAAAACACTTCACACAGTCTGCCTTACCAACAAAACACTTCACACAGTCTGCCTTACCAACAAAACACTTCACACAGTCTGCCTTACCAACAAAACACTTCACACAGTCTGCATTACCAACAAAACACTTCACACAGTCTGCATTACCAACAAAACACTTCACACAGTCTGCCTTACCCACAAAACACTTCACACAGTCTGCATTACCAACAAAACACTTCACACAGTCTGCTTTACCAACAAAACACTTCACACAGTCTGCTTTACCAACAAAACACTTCACACAGTCTGCATTACCAACAAAACACTTCACACACTCTGCCTTACCAACAAAACACTTCACACAGTCTGCTTTACCAACAAAACACTTCACACAGTCTGCATTACCAACAAAACACTTCACACAGTCTGCTTTACCAACAAAACACTTCACACAGTCTGCTTTACCAACAAAACACTTCATACAGTCTGCCTTACCAACAAAACACTTCACACAGTCTGCCTTACCAACAAAACACTTCACACAGTCTGCCTTACCAACAAAACACTTCATACAGTCTGCATTACCAACAAAACACTTCACACAGTCTGCTTTACCAACAAAACACTTCACACAGTCTGCTTTACCAACAAAACACTTCACACAGTCTGCCTTACCAACAAAACACTTCACACAGTCTACCTTACCAACAAAACACTTCACACAGTCTGCCTTACCAACAAAACACTTCACACAGTCTGCCTTACCAACAAAACACTTCACACAGTCTGCTTTACCAACAAAACACTTCACACAGTCTGCTTTACCAACAAAACACTTCACACAGTCTGCATTACCAACAAAACACTTCACACAGTCTGCCTTACCAACAAAACACTTCACACAGTCTGCTTTACCAACAAAATACTTCACACAGTCTGCATTACCAACAAAACACTTCACACAGTCTGCTTTACCAACAAAACACTTCACACAGTCTGCTTTACCAACAAAACACTTCATACAGTCTGCCTTACCAACAAAACACTTCACACAGTCTGCCTTACCAACAAAACACTTCATACAGTCTGCATTACCAACAAAACACTTCACACAGTCTGCTTTACCAACAAAACACTTCACACAGTCTGCTTTACCAACAAAACACTTCACACAGTCTGCTTTACCAACAAAACACTTCACACAGTCTGCCTTACCAACAAAATACTTCACACAGTCTGCATTACCAACAAAACACTTCACACAGTCTGCTTTACCAACAAAACACTTCACACAGTCTGCTTTACCAACAAAACACTTCATACAGTCTGCCTTACCAACAAAACACTTCACACAGTCTGCCTTACCAACAAAACACTTCATACAGTCTGCATTACCAACAAAACACTTCACACAGTCTGCTTTACCAACAAAACACTTCACACAGTCTGCTTTACCAACAAAACACTTCATACAGTCTGCCTTACCAACAAAACACTTCACACAGTCTGCCTTACCAACAAAACACTTCATACAGTCTGCATTACCAACAAAACACTTCACACAGTCTGCTTTACCAACAAAACACTTCACACAGTCTGCTTTACCAACAAAACACTTCACACAGTCTGCCTTACCAACAAAACACTTCACACAGTCTACCTTACCAACAAAACACTTCACACAGTCTGCCTTACCAACAAAACACTTCACACAGTCTGCCTTACCAACAAAACACTTCATACATTCTGCCTTACCAACAAAACACTTCACACAGTCTGCCTTACCAACAAAACACTTCACACAGTCTGCATTACCATGTCCTCCACACATTCTCCTTCTCCCTGACACTCTTCTTTCCCCAACAACCTGTCTCCTTCTCCCTGACACTCTTCTTTCCCCACCAACCTGTCTCCTTCTCCCTGACACTCTCCTTTCCCCAACAACCTGTCTCCTTCTCCCTGACACTCTTCTTTCCCCAACAACCTGTCTCCTTCTCCCTGACACTCTTCTTTCCCCACCAACCTGTCTCCTTCTCCCTGACACTCTTCTTTCCCCAACAACCTGTCTCCTTCTCCCTGACACTCTTCTTTCCCCAACAACCTGTCTCCTTCTCCCTGACACTCTTCTTTTCCCCACCAACCTGTCTCCTTCTCCCTGACACTCTTCTTTCCCCACCAACCTGTCTCCTTCTCCCTGACACTCTTCTTTCCCCACCAACCTGTCTCCTTCTCCCTGACACTCTTCTTTCCCCAACAACCTGTCTCCTTCTCCCTGACACTCTTCTTTCCCCACCAACCTGTCTCCTTCTCCCTGACACTCTTCTTTCCCCACCAACCTGTCTCCTTCTCCCTGACACTCTCCTTTGTCCTCCACACATTCTCCTTCTCCCTGACACTCTTCTTTCCCCAACAACCTGTCTCCTTCTCCCTGACACTCTTCTTTCCCCACCAACCTGTCTCCTTCTCCCTGACACTCTTCTTTCCCCACCAACCTGTCTCCTTCTCCCTGACACTCTCCTTTGTCCTCCACACATTCTCCTTCTCCCTGACACTCTTCTTTCCCCAACAACCTGTCTCCTTCTCCCTGACACTCTTCTTTCCCCACCAACCTGTCTCCTTCTCCCTGACACTCTCCTTTGTCCTCCACACATTCTCCTTCTCCCTGACACTCTCCTTTGTCCTCCACACATTCTCCTTCTCCCTGACACTCTCCTTTGTCCTCCACACATTCTCCTTCTCCCTGACACTCTTCTTTCCCCAACAACCTGTCTCCTTCTCCCTGACACTCTTCTTTCCCCACCAACCTGTCTCCTTCTCCCTGACACTCTCCTTTGTCCTCCACACATTCTCCTTCTCCCTGACACTCTTCTTTCCCCAACAACCTGCCTCCTTCTCCCTGACACTCTTCTTTCCCCACCAACCTGTCTCCTTCTCCCTGACACTCTTCTTTCCCCACCAACCTGTCTCCTTCTCCCTGACACTCTCCTTTGTCCTCCACACATTCTCCTTCTCCCTGACACTCTTCTTTCCCCAACAACCTGTCTCCTTCTCCCTGACACTCTTCTTTCCCCACCAACCTGTCTCCTTCTCCCTGACACTCTCATTTGTCCTCCACACATTCTCCTTCTCCCTGACACTCTCCTTTGTCCTCCACACATTCTCCTTCTCCCTGACACTCTCCTTTGTCCTCCACACATTCTCCTTCTCCCTGACACTCTTCTTTCCCCACCAACCTGTCTCCTTCTCCCTGACACTCTTCTTTCCCCAACAACCTGTCTCCTTCTCCCTGACACTCTTCTTTCCCCACCAACCTGTCTCCTTCTCCCTGACACTCTTCTTTCCCCAACAACCTGTCTCCTTCTCCCTGACACTCTTCTTTCCCCACCAACCTGTCTCCTTCTCCCTGACACTCTTCTTTCCCCAACAACCTGTCTCCTTCTCCCTGACACTCTTCTTTCCCCAACAACCTGTCTCCTTCTCCCTGACACTCTTCTTTCCCCAACAACCTGTCTCCTTCTCCCTGACACTCTTCTTTCCCCACCAACCTGTCTCCTTCTCCCTGACACTCTTCTTTCCCCACCAACCTGTCTCCTTCTCCCTGACACTCTTCTTTCCCCAACAACCTGTCTCCTTCTCCCTGACACTCTTCTTTCCCCAACAACCTGTCTCCTTCTCCCTGACACTCTTCTTTCCCCAACAACCTGTCTCCTTCTCCCTGACACTCTTCTTTCCCCAACAACCTGTCTCCTTCTCCCTGACACTCTTCTTTCCCCAACAACCTGTCTCCTTCTCCCTGACACTCTTCTTTCCCCAACAACCTGTCTCCTTCTCCCTGACACTCTTCTTTCCCCAACAACCTGTCTCCTTCTCCCTGACACTCTTCTTTCCCCAACAACCTGTCTCCTTCTCCCTGACACTCTTCTTTCCCCACCAACCTGTCTCCTTCTCCCTGACACTCTTCTTTCCCCACCAACCTGTCTCCTTCTCCCTGACACTCTTCTTTCCCCACCAACCTGTCTCCTTCTCCCTGACACTCTTCTTTCCCCACCAACCTGTCTCCTTCTCCCTGACACTCTTCTTTCCCCAACAACCTGTCTCCTTCTCCCTGACACTCTTCTTTTCCCCAACAACCTGTCTCCTTCTCCCTGACACTCTTCTTTCCCCAACAACCTGTCTCCTTCTCCCTGACACTCTTCTTTCCCCAACAACCTGTCTCCTTCTCCCTGACACTCTTCTTTCCCCAACAACCTGTCTCCTTCTCCCTGACACTCTTCTTTCCCCAACAACCTGTCTCCTTCTCCCTGACACTCTTCTTTCCCCAACAACCTGTCTCCTTCTCCCTGACACTCTTCTTTTCCCCACCAACCTGTCTCCTTCTCCCTGACACTCTTCTTTCCCCAACAACCTGTCTCCTTCTCCCTGACACTCTTCTTTCCCCAACAACCTGTCTCCTTCTCCCTGACACTCTTCTTTCCCCACCAACCTGTCTCCTTCTCCCTGACACTCTTCTTTCACCAACAACCTGTCTCCTTCTCCCTGACACTCTTCTTTCCCCAACAACCTGTCTTCCTTGATCCATGTTTCCAAATGAAATCATTCCCAAGCCGTCCTCTTTTGTCTGTTTGGTAACAAGACTAAAAACAGGACACTTGGGTCGGCTTTCAGCTGAAATTGCAGTCAGCTGTGTTTGGAATTATAAAATATTCTGCTGAGATGTTCTATATGCTTCAATCTGGTTACTGCAGAAATGCAAAGCATTTGCCATCATTCTGTTTTGAATGTGTTTTTAACAGTTTTGGAAACAGTGTGTTTGCATTTGAAAACATGTGCTGCAAATATATAGTTTTGCAGGTGGTGTATGAATGAGAAATGAATGTATGAATGAGTATGAATGAGAAAAGAGTTCATGGATTTCAGAGAATGTGGTCATTTGTAACGATGTGCGCTGAGAGTCAGGAAGCAAGTTGAGGGAGTGAGTGTTTTAATAAATAAACACAACATAATACAAAACAAGAAACACGAACAACGCACAGACATGAAACAAACAGAAACCATAACGCCTGGGGAAGGAACCAAAAGGAGTGACATATAGGGAAGGTAATCAGGGAAGTGACGGAGTCCAGGTGAGTCTGATGACACGCAGGTGCGCATAACGATGGTGACAGGTGTGTGCCATACCGAGCAGCCTGGTGACCCAGAGGCCGGAGAGGGAGCACACATGACATCATTGAATGCAATTTGTGTGAAAGCAATGAAAAATTATTCACAGTTTGGTCCACATACATTTCTGTTTCGCTGACTGTGTGAAAAGTTTTGACAATGCATGTTAGCAATTGAAAAAATGTTTAATTGGGGAGGACCGGCTCGTGGTAATGGCTGGAGCGGAATCGGTGGAATAGTATCAAATACATCAAACAAACCAGGGGTTTGATTCCATTCCATTTGCTCTGATGCCATTATTATGAGCCGTCCTCCCCCCAGCAGCCTCCGCTGATTCAGAGGCTGTATTGTTTTGTTGGGCATGCGTACAAAGTCAAATACTAGTGCTTTCACGTCATAGTCTTCACAATGTAGCGCTACAGCTGGACTGAATGCTATCGCTATGGCAGACTAGTATAAGAATACAGTCAGGTAACAGCTCATAGAAGTAGGGTTACTGTAAATGAGTCTAATGACAGTCTGTTCAGTGACTCACAGTGTGACTGGCTCCAACTACATTGAGGTTTCAAAGGCAAAGAGATGATGATGAATGATTTTCTGTCCGTCCTCCATTTCCCTTTCATCAATCTGTAGAATCACATTAAGTCAATATACTATATCTTACTAGGACACACGCAGTGGACAATTCTACAGGGGTTTTGCTGAGAGAGGTATCAATTCACAGACATTGGATGATCTAATTTTGCATCAGTTATTCACACTTTTAAATTGTGAAATGAATTAGGCCTACTTTGACCATTCCTTTTGAACGTCTTGTCCAAATGAATCAAGAACATGTACTTGTAAGAGTAGGATAAATCCATTGAAATACTGATGTGGTATAGCGACCTCTTGTGGTCATACGGGGCTCTCACAGGGTTGTTGTCTGCTTGAGTTAGATCAACGTCTCACCATTTGTGGCCTACTTCTTTGGAATACTTAATATTTCATGATATTTTCACTTAGTCTTACTGAAAAAGCAATACAATCAAACTAGTTAAGCAGACATCATTATCTGATATAGGTTTAGTTTGTCTTTCATATTTTATATATTTACATACAGTACATACACATTTAAATATATACTTGTTTTTTTTAAATGAAAAACTACATACAAGTTGATTAGAGATTTCACTTCTCCTGTGGAAATCATTCACTTCTGCTGCATAAAAGTCACTGTGTCGCCATGGAGAGATGACTTCCTTTTGGAAGAGAAAGCGGTCCAGCCGATGGTCAAATAAAGAAATAAAAGACTGTCATGGTGCAATACCTTGGGATGACAAAAGAGGTTGCTACATGTACTTCCCTAATGAAATAGCATGCAGTATGGGTGCATCTCATACTGAAGTGGCTTCATTTCCTTTCCTCCTTTCCTTCATCCCTACTAGGCACACACTGGTTGAATCAACGCTGTTTCCATGTCATTTCAATGAACCAAAGTGGAATAGATGTTGAATTGACGTCTGTGCCCAGTGGGTCTGCACATATGTCGTTGGATAGAGTTGGACAGGTTAAAGCAAATACCTGATGAAGTTAATCACCATGTTGCTTTCACCTTTGCTTTATTTTCAGATCAGTGCAGATGAGGAAGTTGAGAAGAAAAGAGGAAGCAGCATTAGACTATTGAGATGCATCCTCACTCACAGGGGTAGTGGTGGAAACCACATGTCCTGGTCTCTAGTCTATATAACTCAGCACATCACTGTCCCCCTTCCACTTTTCACTCTCTCTCTCTGTCTCTCTCTCACACACACACACACTCAATCATCATTTCACCATGGGCAACTTTGCTGCCAACGAGGGACTTTCGGTCTTTGTCATTGTAAGTCTGTTACATTAAATTCAATAATTACTCCACATTTCTGTTTTGGGGTGTAATGTCCCTACTGATTTAACCAGGTGAATTGGGTCTGTTATAGCTGGTATGGCTGGGAATCAATGCTTACCTGTTTGTCCAGTTCTACATGAACTTCCTGACTGAGAGATGGTTCTACACACGGGTCCTTCTTGGGGTAAGTTTGAGAACCAAAGTCCTTAGATTTTCTATTTAAGAAATTATTTAAGAAATGGAGGTCAGTTTATTATTTCATACTCTGCTCTTAGTGTATTAGACATCTTGGCAACCCAGAACCAAATATGGAGTGCTGGCCTCTGGCCAACTGTTGTCATCTGTCAGCAGGGCCTGCTGTATTACATATTTAACACCTTGACCTTAATTCTTATTTGATTTTATATTTACATGTATATTGTACAGTTAGTAGGTCATTCATATTGAATATGTGTAGTCCATATTATGCCTAACCCCTCTTGTCTGACAGAGATTGAAACAAAAGAGGAATCACAAGTTGATGTGATATCTTTACTCTGTGGTTACAGCTGTGTATATGACTGACTACGTGTTCCTCACAGGAAGCCCAGGTGGCTAAACTAAAAGCAGCAATGACCAGAAGTAAATAAAACAGATTCAAACTGTAAAAAATGGTGTTGTTCGACTAATTATTCCCACTTCCTCTCCCTCTCTATCTAACCCTACTATCACTCCCCTCAGGATGCCCTCTCCTGGGCCAGGGCTCCTGCAGCCTGTCTCAACTTTAACTGTATGCTTATTCTGCTGCCAGTCTGCCGGAACCTTCTGTCCTTCCTGCGCGGCTCCATTCAGGTAACACAGACACACCCCGACCTTATTTCATTCAAATGTGTATGGGTAGTCATCTATAAATAATAGCTGTATCACATTTTTTCAAACTTTTCCTACACGTTCAGTGTTGCAGTCGCACAGCTGCTCGACAACTGGACAGAAACATCACCTTTCACAAGCTGGTAGCTTACATGATAGCATTTCACACAGGTACCCTACTCACTCACTTAGTTTGCTTTACATTTGCCTTTGATCGTCTTCATTCATCTTCATTGTTCATCAAACAGATGTCTCTGTACAGATTGTAATCTTTACTTTGCCTTTGTCCTTGCCTAGCGGTCCACATCATCGCCCACCTGTTTAACTTTGAGTGGTTCATGGGAGCCCAGCTGTACAGGAACAGCAGCTCTCTGCCCTTTGTGCTGTCCCAGATTGGCACCGGAGACAATGCCTCCTACCTAAACCCCATCAGGACTGACCAGACCGTGAGTATTCTATTAGCTACAGATTTTCATTGTTCATTATGTCTATGACTACCTAGGACACTGTGTTCATTACGTTTAGAACTGCCTAGGACACTGTGTTCATTATGTCTATGACTGCCTAGGACACTGTGTTCATTATGTTTATAACTGCCTAGGACACTGTGTTCATTATGTTTATAACTGCCTAGGACACTGTGTTCATTATGTTTATAACTGCCTAGGACACTGTGTTCATTATGTTTACAAATGCCTAGGACACTGTGTTCATTATGTCTATGACTGCCTAGGACACTGTGTTCATTATGTTTATAACTGCCTAGGACACTGTGTTCATTATGTTTATAACTGCCTAGGACACTGTGTTCATTATGTTTACAAATGCCTAGGACACTGTGTTCATTATGTCTATGACTGCCTAGGACACTGTGTTCATTATGTCTATGACTACCTAGGACACTGTGTTCATTATGTCTATGACTGCCTAGGACACTGTGTTCATTATGTCTATGACTGCCTCGGACACTGTGTTCATTATGTTTATAACTGTCTAGGACACTGTGTTCATTATGTTTATAACTGTCTAGGACACTGTGTTCATTATGTTTATAACTGTCTAGGACACTGTGTTCATTATGTCTATGACTGCCTAGGACACTGTGTTCATTATGTTTATAACTGTCTAGGACACTGTGTTCATTATGTTTATAACTGTCTAGGACACTGTGTTCATTATGTTTATAACTGTCTAGGACACTGTGTTCATTATGTTTATAACTGTCTAGGACACTGTGTTCATTATGTTTATAACTGTCTAGGACACTGTGTTCATTATGTCTATGACTGCCTAGGACACTGTGTTCATTATGTCTATGACTGCCTCAGACACTGTGTTCATTATGTTTATAACTGTCTAGGACACTGTGTTCATTATGTTTATGACTGCCTAGGACACTGTGTTCATTATGTCTATGACTGCCTAGGACACTGTGTTCATTATGTTTATAACTGTCTAGGACACTGTGTTCATTATGTCTATGACTGCCTAGGACACTGTGTTCATTATGTTTATGACTGCCTAGGACACTGTGTTCATTATGTTTATAACTGTCTAGGACACTGTGTTCATTATGTTTATGACTGCCTAGGACACTGTGTTCATTATGTTTATGACTGCCTAGGACACTGTGTTCATTATGTTTATAACTGTCTAGGACACTGTGTTCATTATGTCTATGACTGCCTAGGACACTGTGTTCATTATGTTTATGACTGCCTAGGACATGTTCTAATGTCTTATGTAGTGCTATAAAGGCTTTAGGAATGCATAAAGTGTAACAGAGTATTCTGTATTTAATGTAGCTATGTCAAGAGGTCAGTTCTGACCAAGGACAGAATGTTGACATTTGATAGCAGATTATGACAGAGAGGAATCCCCCAGCATAGAAATAGAATGAATAGAATGATAATGTATTTCTATGTTCCTCAGCCCATAACACACTATGACTCCTTCATTACTCATTGGCTGCCTCCTCTGAACAGAGAAATATAATATATGAATAAAACAGATCGTAAAATGATCAGCAAATGTCCCACTTTTTGTAATATTAAAGCAAGTTCATTTTGCTAAGTCAGAAGGAAGCATTTCTGAACATTACCGACTTCCCTAAATAGGTTGAGCAGATAGTCCCAAACACAGCCTCCACACTCCCTCCGAGGCTACAACATGACTGCATTACTCTGAAATCCCCCTTCTCTGATTGGGTCAGAACCCAACCATAGTGATGTTCACTACCATCGCGGGGTTAACGGGCGTGGTCATCACCTTGGCCCTCATCCTCATCATTACATCATCCATGGAGGTCATCCGCAGGTCATACTTCGAGGTTTTCTGGTACACCCATCACCTCTTCATCATCTTCTTCATCGGACTCGTCTTCCACGGCTTCGGGTGAGTCAGTTAAAACTCACAAAAATGTGTGCACATTCATTGTTTCTCCATAATACCCCGTTTGAGTCAGTTGAACATTTCCTACAGAGACATAACATATTATTAGCCTCATTTTAAGATATTAAAAGGGTTCATACATGCTTATAACAAGTAATATAAGTATTATACCTGCAGGTAAAGCCCTACCGTTTTATTTTAAATCTCTCTAAAACGGTTTGCCACAGGCGAATTGTCCGAGGGCAGACCGCTACAAGTCTCCTGGAGAACAAGCCATCGCAGTGTAAAGATCAGTTTGAGTCATGGGGAATGAACGGGACCTTCTGCCCTAAGCCAGAGTTTGCTGGGAACCCTCCTATGGTGAGCTATGACAGCTAGTTTTTTTTTTTTTTACATGACTTAAGTGTGTTGCCCCTTTTTGTAAAGAACATTTTCTCTGTCGGTTTCCTCTTCAGACATGGAAGTGGGTGGTGGGGCCTATGATCTTGTATGTGTGTGAGAGACTGGTCCGATTCTACCGCTCCCAACAGAAGGTGGTCATCACCAAGGTCAGTACTGTCCTTCAAGACAGCTTGTACACTCCCAACAGGCAATTTCTCTAACGGACCATTTCTTTTAGATTTAAAGCCAGCGTGATTGAGACAGTCGTCCTTGTTAGAAGGCAGCCCGGGCCAAGAACCAGAATCATGCACTATGCAGGTCACGTCTACTCATCCAACAGTTAGTTGTCTCTTTTGGCCTCCATCTTGTTTTTCTTCCATCCTTCTCCTCTCCAGGTGGTGATGCACCCGTCCAAGACCCTGGAGCTCCAGATGAAGAGGAAGGGCTTCAGCATGGAGGTCGGCCAGTACGTCTTCATGCAGTGTCCCTGCGTCTCCCAGCTGGAGTGGCATCCCTTCACCCTCACCTCCGCCCCCGAGGAGGATCACTTCAGCGTCCACATCCGTATCGTGGGCGACTGGACCCAGGGCCTGTACGAGGCCTGCGGAGGGGACAAGAACGAGACCCAGGAGGCATGGAAACTGCCCAAGTGCGTGCTTGAATGTAGAGCTAACATTTTCTACGACCCCGTCCCCTTAACTAATCTTCGGTTAAATATCCATTAGGTTGAATGTCAATTAGGTTTTTGTACTGCTATTTCTGCACTTCATGTCCCTACTTGACATCATAGTGTAGTTAGTGGGCTGTAATTTAGAACGTGACCATGGGGTTAGTAGTGTTTTCTTTGTACTGTGAAATAACGGTGAGGGGAAGTGCCACAAGAGAGGAAACGGGGTTTTCAGCAGTAGTACATTTCAATAATCGCAACATTGTGTAAGTGTTTAACCAGAAAGTATCCAGTATATTAGATTCTTTCATGTTTTTACCATATAAATGTAATTAGAAGACTATTAAACTGTTATATGACTGTAACTCTCTCCCTGGATGCAGAATGGCGATAGATGGCCCGTTTGGTACGGCCAGTGAGGACGTGTTCGGCTATGAGGTGGTCATGCTGGTGGGTGCTGGCATCGGGGTCACCCCTTCGCCTCCGTCCTCAAGTCAGTGTGGTACAAACACATCCAGGAGAACCAGAACGTCTTCACCAAGAAGGTGAGAGAGGGGCTCTGTCTGTCTGGTTTATTGTATTTCTAAATTGCAGTGTAGGGTACATCCCCATTTCATTCCACCAATGTTTCAACTAAAATGTTCTTCATTGCATTGTGATTTGCTTTTCTATTTCATTTCATGAAGTGAGGGAAAATCTCACTGCTATGAGTGCAATGTTCATTTATTTTCAACGTTGACATCGTTCTTTTAGGCTGCTCTTTACTTCTTGTTATATGTCCAATTTGTAATTCAAAATTCAAAAGGGCACTCGCACATCTGAGCTATCTTCGTTGCAGGTGCACGGTAACAGTTGAATAAGATGAGGAAAAAGTGGAAACCCGCACACTGCTCTTGATAGTATCACTGCTCTTGATAGTATCACTGCTCTTGATAGTATCACTGCTCTTGATAGTATCACTGCTCTTTATTAAGCTTCATGCTGCGGCCTCAAGGCCTTCGTCAGAGCTTTGTTTTGTCCAATATGTGAAACGGACAATCTTTCTTCCATCTCCTCGATGCCAGATCTACTTCTATTGGCTGTGTCCTGAGACCCAGGCGTTTGAGTGGTTTGCTGACCTGCTGCAGTCTCTGGAGGGACAGATGACAGAGAAAGGCATGGTGGACTTCCTCAGCTACAACATCTACCTGACCCGCTGGAAAGAGACCGAGGTCAGCACACTACACTTTTCAGCAGGGGCGCAACTTTGGTTTTAGAAGCGGGGGGGACATCTTTAAAAAATGTATATATATCCAGTCGGGAAAAAAACTCCAAACACTCCAACCAGCCTACCCGACCGCTCGGAGATGTCCGCATGGTCCTAAAGCACACCTTCGCCACATTTGGTATCACATTCCAATGATAAAACTGTGGGGACAAAAATCCAATTTCAGAATGTGGTCCTCCCCCCGTCCCCAGAGAAAGTTGTGCCCCTGCTTTTCAGAGTAATACTGAAGAGAACTAACATTTTCTTAAACTCAAAAGACACACCGATGTACAGATACACAGCACTAACACACACATATGTATGTTGTATGTACAAGGATGAAAGCTAAAAAATCTGCGTTGTATCAAACTGAATAACTATTGCCCATAGATGAGAGTGGGACAATGCATAATCACAAAATGAATCTCAAAAAGTTTTTATTTTTATAAAAGGCTGCTCACTTCAGAGTTCACCATGAGGCAGAGAATGACCCTATCACAGGGCTGAAGCAGAAGACTCTGTATGGGAAACCTAACTGGGACAATGAGTTTACTACTATTGGGACAAAGCATCCAGAGTGAGTGCCTTTCAGCCTCTTCTAATCCAAATTACAGCCAACAGAAATGGCATATTCCAGAGAGACACATGAGTTAGATGTACTTAGATTGTAAAATGGCATATTCCAGAGAGACACATGAGTTAGATGTACTTAGATTGTAAAATGGCATATTCCAGAGAGACACATGAGTTAGATGTACTTAGATTGTAAAATGGCATATTCCAGAGAGACACATGAGTTAGATGTACTTAGATTGTAAAATGGCATATTCCAGAGAGACACATGAGTTAATGTACTTATATTGTAAAATGTGTTACATGTATAGTTCACAACTTGTGGACTATTCATAATTAATGTGTGTGTGTCCAGGAAAAAAGTAGGAGTGTTCCTGTGCGGTCCCACCCAGCTGGCTGACGTCTTGGAGAAGCAGTGCCTGTCTCACTCTGAGGCTGGTGTCAAGTTCATCTTCAACAAGGAAAACTTCTGAGACCCCAACATCCCTCCAAGAACACCAATGAGGCAATAGCATTATTCCTACTTTATCAAAGTTAGCTTTCAATATTGCCCAGACCCAGAGTATCCTCTGGCTTGTAAGCTGTTTCACATTCCTAAACTGTTGTGTTGTTATCCCCAACATAAACAATCAATGCTTTTTATATGGATTCTTTGGGTGAATCACATTTTTAAAACTTAAGTGCCCTTATCTCACACAAGTTTATCAGATCATAGCAACAAAAATGGAAGTAAACTTCACTGTTCTAATGATCATGACCTTCCACACCCCTCCTCAGTGACATTTCACAACGGGTTTCTTGCACAAATCTGTGAAGAAATTACCAAACCTACCCGCATTTACCACAGAGGCCAGAACGTTATTCTTGTTCTGCAATACAACATGCAAACACAGAAACTCTAGTGTCAAAACTCTCTAGTTCCACTTCCTCCTGTTTCTGGTGTTGTATTTACACATTTGTATAAGCAAAATAATATGCATAAAGTTAACTTCATTTAAAAAATATATTTTCACTGCACCAGGGATAGCCTACCAGACATTTTGCCTTTGCAGCTTTCTTCAGTGTGTAGGTACAGCAAACGTTTGTCGAAAATGAAAATGAGCAGCAACAAAAAGCTTTTTGGGATGTGATATTCTAGTTACCCCAGCTGCAGCTTCTCCTGCTGGACTCAATAGCAGCTGAGAGTTTCTGTAGGCTGGCCAAGTGAGTGATACATTTCAGCGACTAGTGAGCACACTGACACTGAGTCAGTCCTATGTGTGTACGTGTGGGAGTTCAGCGTCTCTTTTTACTGAGGTCACGGTCAAATAAACCTAAAGTGCTGGTGAGGAAAAGTCTTGCATCGTGTGGCTGATCAACTAGACTGCATAAAGTATTGTGATAACGCTTGGCTAGAGTTGTTCTGCATGGTGTTGTATTTGTGTTGCTTGATAGAAGTTATACACAGACATCATAAAAAGGTTTAATTTGAACGTTTAATGACATTCAGCTATGGGTCCTACAGTCTATTGATGGCACCTTCCACCCCACAAAATTACAGGCATATTACTATTTCTATGGAACTTATTTTATTATTTTGTTTAAACAATGATTGCAACTTGAAATTGTGTCTGTATACAATATCCTGTGATCTGTTTACATAGCATTTCCTAAAGCAAGTTAATCTGATCTGTGATGTAAAATAATGTACATAATAAACACACTGCTTTTCCTCACCCTATATCAAGGAATTGCGACAACAGGACAAATAAGCACCCACCAAAATAATTACTTATTCATTATAAGTAAAGCCAACATTATAGTTCGAACATTGGTATCGTAAGGTAGCAGCTTTGAAGCCAAACTGTCATAATAGGAAGATTTCAACTGATGCATTTAAAGTCAATGAATAAAGTGTCTTCGGGGTAGACAGCATTTCAGCCAATCCAGAGCATTTCAATAGATGCAGTAAATAGGTCAATGGAAGTCAGACCGTGAGGATAGAAGGACACAGGATTGGCGCACATTCAACAAATCTGATCTAACAGAGTAGATATTTGTCAAATCCGTCATGATTGATGTATTGTAACGGGCCCACAATGTGGTTACTAAAGTTCGATTTGGATATATTTGGCGGTTTTCACTGCATAACATTTAGAAGTTGTCCCTTTTCAGGTTTAGAAGAAGTGACCGCTAAATGCTAACTCCCATTCATATAAGCTGGTAGCATAGCTAGCATACAGAAATCAGTGGTGGTCGTCAGTCGGTTTTTCTTCTAGTATTACATTGTCTTTGATTATTGCATTGTTGGGTTTTGAGTTTTCAATAAAGGCATTTCACTGTACTTGTGCATATGACATAAAAAATGTGACTCTTGATGACATGATCATGTCTTGTCAAATATACAAATAACCACATTTTTCTGGAGGGCAATTAGGAGAGTCGGGATCTTTCTTACACGCATTTCCATTGTTTTGGTCGAGTTCCATTGACCCCTTTACCACATCTATAGCCGTATCGCTGCTTGTCCCATTCAGCATAGAATGTACAGTGAGCTACTGATTACTGAATACCTCCCCTGCAGGATGGGTGAAGCATTGCACCTTCTATAAGCAGGTCCTGGTCTAGGGGGTTAAGGCCACAGCAAACACACTGACCACACAGTACATGGTGCGGTTCTCCCATTTCACTGTGCAGCTCCCTGAGAGAAAGGAACAGACAGTGCATGAGTCAGTTTGATAAGCAGTGTTTCCTAGGCAGCTGGGGAGGGCTGGTTTAGTGAAGAGACATGTGGTTCCCACCCCAAAGTGCCGCATGTCATGATGACACCTGTTTTGTTGAATGAAAGAAGATTTGAGATAGACAAGATGGCGACATACACATTGACGATTACTTCATGGAATAAAACTTTTTTTTAATAACGGCGCATTTTCTAAATTAAAACACCACCTGCCACTGGACATTTCATAATATACATGTTTGGCTGAATCAAGAATGAAGTATTGCCAACTTAAGGTCGTTCGAAAATTCTCTGTGCTACCAAACAGTACTTAACCTGTAACTCCCAGTAATAGATACCAAAAATCTTTGGTTAAATATCATTATCTGGTGTAAGAATTTGTAACTAGGAAACCCTTTGAACTGAGCAGTGGTGGATGTTATCATACCATCAGTAACAGTGTCCCAGTAGCAGGAGTTAGCTGTGTGGAGACCAGCACCACTCTTCTGCATGACAGCACAGCTAACTGTAGAGAGAGGAACAGGCAGGGGTCAAATTCTGATCATCGTTAACAAAATATCAGTAAGCAATTGTGTTTTTTCACATGTTTGTCCACCATTGGTACCATACAATAAGTTTGCATGCTGGATTTACAGTAAAATTAACAAGTCTGTGTTCAATAGGAGATGAAGGCAGCCATACCAATGTACTTGTATGACTTAGTCTGTTTGACCAGCAGGGTGAGGGCTTGCTCCACAATCTTGGCTGTCCACTGGTTCACAGTGTCCTGTCTGTAGCTCTCTTCTCCAATGATACTCTGAATACACTGCAAGACAGACAGTTTGGACACAGACACACATCTGAAAAGGCTGGCCCCTTTAGGCATGTGGGGAGCATGGGACCTGATGTGAACAGTGCTGTATTCAGAGTCACATCTATACTGGGGATATGAGTGTTTGTCTTGAGTAACCAGGGGACAAACAGACTGCGAGGCTGGATACGGTTTCACATGATACCGCACGGTCAATTTACACTTAGTAATAGCTAGCTAAATCTATATTTCAAAATCCATCTTAAATATCCATATTCCCATTTGGTTATTCAAACGTATTGATGCTGAATCAATAGATAACGTTAGTTGTTACCTCTTTCACGGAGTTACTGGCCTCTTCAGAGTTGAAAGAGCCCTAGAAACAATGATGTGTCAGAGACTTGCACTGGCATCTCTTCAACTCATCACACCTTTCACTGCAGTTAGAATGGTCAAAACTCTAGGACTAAAACTGAAATGCAGTAATATCAAGGTAGTTAGGTAAATGCTGTAACGCAGAGATCGTCTAGGTAGTTTAAACTTTAAACAGTATCTAGTTGTATTTCCCACTGTAATTGTATGGCTATTTGGCTAGCTAAGAAGATAACTCGGCTAGCTAACAGGCGTTGTTGTGCCAGCCAGTTAGCTATCTACATTTTGGATTTCATACTCAAGAGTATAGCAACGAAATAGTTGGTAGCATATTCAGTACCTCTTCCCCAGAAAATTCCTCCATTCTCGCCTTCTTAAAAGTGATAGAAATATCTGTTTTCCAGGGAAAATCTGCTTGATATAAGTTTGAGATTTCCTGTTTGTCGTCACAGGTGGTTAACGAGTGGAGGAAGCAGGTCACAGCCCCAAGAAATGACCTGAGGTTCTGTGAACACTGCCACCTAGCGGGTGAGCCTTAAAATAACACAGGATTAAAGAGGAAAGATCTCGTTGCATTAAAGTGAAAAATGATCAAAGCTTTTACATAAAGTTGTTTAACTTAGTATCCAAATCATGAGATGATTGTCACACCAGAACCAAGTTCAAACGGTTTATGAGACGATGAAAATAACATATCAGAACACACACAAATGTCATATTTCCCTGAAAAACACACATTAAGGTTACATTTAAAGTGCAATTGTGCATTTGGGATATTTCAGTCAGCAATAAATAGTATATCGTCACAGTTTAACACACAACTACGTTATAAAAGCACAATCAAAACACACTGTGGTTAATTAAAGACATTTTTGTGCACGTTAAATACAAGTATACACATTTATAATACACATTTATAATACACATTTATAATACACGTTTAGCATATGGGAAGTATGGGAACTGAATGTCAATAAATAGGTCACTTTGTGAGAAGTTCGCTAGTGTTCAAAGTGGAGTGGTTGTTTGTTGTGTACAGTCAATGTGCATCCTCTTCAAGGGTTTATTGGTTGTTGGCGCTGCCAGTCCAGTTCTCCAACACCCAATGAGTGGCGTCACAGTAGGGTGCAGGTGGTAGAGCGGGCACCTCTACCACCAGAGTCCGAGGGTGCTCTCAGAGGGGGCTGGGCACCACTAGCGCTGGTCTCTGATGGATCTCTGTTTTCCAGCCCTGCGGAGGGACCCTTGGCACTGGCAGGCAGCTCCCCCATGCCGGTGCCCTCTGCTGGGGCTTCCGCACTGTCCTCTGTCTGCTTGGCTTTGGAGGAGGACAGGCGTTTGAACAGCAACAGCTGAGGGCAGTAGAGAGGAGAGAACACAGTGAGATCTGACCTACTCAATCACTGACGATCACAGAGCTTTATGACGTGGTTTTCTGTTGTTTAGCTTATGCCTCTTTGTTCTAATGACTTTCTGTTACCTTTCTGTTGGTCCTTGGTTGGTTCTTGGGTTTCTCCTCTGTTGTTCGATTCTGCAGCTGAGTGCTGGATGCAGAGCTCTCCTCTGTCGGAGCCAAAGGACTGGGCTGACCTGAGTCCTCTGCAACTATACACAACAGACACTTCATGATAATCCATCCACCCTTAGCACAGAAACAGTAAAGCATTAACCACATAAATAGTTCCAAGACAAAGTTCACCTGTTTGTCAGACATTTCAGAAAATCTCTTCTATGCTCACCTTTCTGCCCACCGTCTGGGAGAGTTTCTTCTTTCACACCCTCTGGTCCCTAGAAAGAGGGAATTCTGTTTTAGAAGTTAACAAACATACAGGTCCTAGACCTGTAGATTAGGGTCATCGGTAGGGTAGCGTACCTGGAGGGGTTCTGCTGTGGACTGGCTCTGACCCTGTAATGATTGTCCCTCCATGTCCTCAGATTTCTCTTTCTCCTCTGCTTTGTTGTTCTCCTCCTCTTCTTCCTCCTCCTCCTCTTCTTCTTCCTCCTCATCTTCTTCTTCATCATCCTTATGTCCTTCCCCCTCTTCAGCTCTTACATCCTGCAAAAAGGGATGAGAGTGAGTGGGGCAGACTGGTTAAAACAAGCGATAGTAAGTTAGGTAACAGATACAACTTAGTCACAGGGGAGAAACTGCACACTGGCGCACACACACACACACACACACACACACACACACACACACACACACACACACACACACACACACACACACACACACACACACACACGAGGGAGAGTCAGCACTAAAGAGATGTGAGGAAGACTAGAGGTGGGAGCTTCACATTGGATATGGAAAGTGGAGTCACAACAGGGAGCTAAGGGATTACAGACAGGGATAAAGGAAGAAAAGGGATCCCACCTGACACAGGAACAGTTTAATGCAAACAACACTATTTATTCATGTGTAGAGAATGTGTTCAACACAAATGATATCATACGTGGTGGGACTAGTTCTTGACACAGATTTTGATAGTTTTAAAACAACAAATATTTATTTAAACATAAATAAAACTATTCTGTAATATTCATTATATCAAACAAATCATGATAAAGAAAAATAACAAAATCGTTGGAGGGCGTGCCTGGAAAATAGTAGCTACTATTAGTAAATTGTCTTTACAGAAGAACAAAGTTGAAAAGGGTATTTTTAAAAAGCATTTTGGCATCAAATCTTAACTGCCATGTAAAATGGTAAAGGACTATACAAGGAGATTGAAAGACAAGGCTGTGGACATTCAGTTGATAAAGTAAAACAAAATGGAAGTCGTGAATAAAAACAGTGAGACTGTAAAGGCAGTTGATATACAGTAAAACAAAATGGAAGTCGTGAATAAAAACGGTGAGACTGTAAAGGCAGTTGATATACAGTAAAACAAAATGGAAGTCGTGAATAAAAACAGTGAGACTGTAAAGGCAGTTGATATACAGTAAAACAAAATGGAAGTCGTGAATAAAAACAGTGAGACTGTAAAGGCAGTTGATATACAGTAAAACAAAATGGAAGTCGTGAATAAAAACAGTGAGACTGTAAAGGCAGTTGATATACAGTAAAACAAAATGGAAGTCGTGAATAAAAACGGTGAGACTGTAAAGGCAGTTGATATACAGTAAAACAAAATGGAAGTCGTGAATAAAAACGGTGAGACTGTAAAGGCAGTTGATATACAGTAAAACAAAATGGAAGTCGTGAATAAAAACAGTAGGAGAAAAATCTAGTTATACAAAAAGGTATGGGTTGTAAAAAGGCATTAAAATGCTCAATTAAGAGTGTTCCTGAGAGAAGTTGACAGACAGCACTGGTTTGGAACAGAACAGATAGGGCTATCATTTGAGATTGAGGTACTGAGGTAAAACATTGTCCCAGAACTCTTCCCCTTTCCCTGACCTCTGTTTGGACCCGTTACCTCTGGCCGCAGCATTCTGATGACTCTCCTGGCCTTCATTAGCTTTTCCTTTGTCAACCACCTCTTCTTCCTCCTCCTCCTGTTTACTCTCCTGGCCTTCATTAGCTTTTCCTTTGTCAACCACCTCTTCTTCCTCCTCCTCCTGTTTACTCTCCTGGCCTTCATTAGCTTTTCCTTTGTCAACCAACTCTTCTTCCTCCTCCTCATGTTTACTCTCCTCCTCCTCCTCCTCCTCTCTGGCTTCATTTTCTTCTTTCTCCTCCTCTTTTCCTTCTTCTTCCTCATCTTCACTCTCCTCCTCCTCCTCTCCAGCTTCTTCCCTACCTTCACTCTCCTCCTCCTCTCCAGGTTCTTCTTCTTCCTCATCTTCACTCTCCTCCTCCTCTCCAGGTTCTTCTTCTTCGTCATCTTCACTCTCCTCCTCCTCCTCTCCAGCTTCTTCCTCATCTTCACTCTCCTCCTCCTCTCCAGGTTTTTCTTCTTCTTCCTCATCATCTTCACTCTCCTCCTCCTCCTCTCCAGCTTCTTCCTCATCTTCACTCTCCTCCTCCTCTCCAGCTTCTTCCTCTTCTTCCCTCTCCTCTGCAGTACTGCTCTCTTCCTCTCTTTCCTCCTCTGCCTCTGTTCCACTGCCTGCCTCATTCTCATCTTCCTCCTCTACAGATCCTACACTCTCATCCTCTTCCTCACCTTCTTCCTCTCCATCTTCTTCATCCTCCTCTTCATAATTGGATTCCTTACTCTTGCTCTCAGTGTCACTATGCGATACTTCCCCACTCTCTTCCTCCTCCTTGCTCTCTCCGCCCCCTTCTTCCTCCTCCTCCTCTCCCTCTCCTCCCACTGGGCTACTTGTCCCGTCACCCTCCTCCTCTTCCTCCAGTCCACTCTCCTCTTTCTCTGCATCCTCTAACTCACTTTCGTCTCCCTGATCTGTTTCAGTCTTACATGGCTCATCTCCTCCCTCGCTCTCCTCCTCTAATTCAGAGATCCCTCCATCCTCCCCCTCTACCTTCACTGTGTCATCATCCTCACTGTTTTCCTCATCTGTCACCTCATCACGGCTCTTGGCCACTCCTTTTCCACCCCCACTTTCTGCCCTCCTCATTCCAACCCCTCCCTCACTCTCTTCCTCTTCACCCTCACTCTCCTGCTTGGCCGGTGTCTGATCGTCGCTGTTCCCCGTCTCGTCTCCACTCTCCTCCCCTCTCCTCTCCTCCTGTTCTCTGTTGTCTGGGGGACCAGAGTAGGACCTGCATTGCTCCTCCTCCACCCCCTGATCAGAGCTCCCCTGGGCGGGGATGATGTTGATGCGGACTGCTGTTCTCTTGCCTCCTGGTTCGGAGGATGCAGATGACTGGCTCCAGGAAGACTGGGCGTCCTCAGCACTCTGTCTGCTGAACCTCTGGGCCCTGCTCTGACTCCGGACTGACTCACTGTCTGAGGGAGAACCAAACTGTCTGGCTGTCACTAGCCCCACACCTGACCCCAGAGAGGACACTCCGGTCAGTAAGCTGCGCAGCGGTGTCTGTTCAGGTTGTTCAGTCTTTGGTTTGTTCTTTTCTCTTTCTGTGTTTTCATTCGTCGTTTTTTGTGGCACTTCAGACACCAGGTCTGGTTCAGTTGTCTTGTCCACAGGCAGTGCATCAGTTAGCTTAAGGCCTTGTGAATGTCTGCCACTCTTTCTATCTGGTGTCCTCCTAACAGCTACATGTTGACTTTTCACCTTTGTAGATATAGAGTTGACCTCTAAGAGAGTCTTTTTGACCTCTGCACTTTGACCTTTGGCTGCGCCCTTTATTTGGATTGCCTTTGAATCCACAACAAATCTCTCCCTCACTTTTCTCTCAACTGCTAACAGTTGTTTTTTCTGTGCGGACGGACAGGGTTTGGATTTGGCCGTGCTAATGTCCCCTATGCTGGAGGGCTTGGCAGGGCCAGCCTTCGGCTCAGCAGGCTTTATCGCCTCCAGAGCCACAACGAGGTTCTCCTTGCCACTGCCTTTGCCCTGGGCAGCCCTGTGGCGCGGTCTCTTCTCTACCACCAGAGACCTGTCACTGGAGCTCCTCAGCAGCTCTGTGGGCAGTGCCCCCCACGGGGTGGGATCCACCCTCCTAGGGGTACAGAGTTCTGGCTGTTCCCCAGCCTTACCATGCCCTTTCACAAGCTTACCCTTCCTCTATCACCAGCGCCAGGAAGCAGAGGATGAAGAAAATATGAAATAGTTAGAGGAAAATAGTAAACATGCAGAGAAAACAGAGTGAAGTACTCAATAGAGCTCAACACTGAAAGAAAAACACAGACAGATGGTAGATAGTCACTGTAAATGGTACAGGGAAGCAGAATGGCTAGAATGGCTAGCGTCCCTTGTTCAGGAAGACATATTGATAGTGCTTAGTAATTTTGCAAGGAGCTTGCTGGTCGGTGCGCAGAGGCTGCTTGATCATAATAAGACTCCTTAGTTGACAGTTATGCTGTGTGTGCATCTTACCTTCTGTACAGGGGACAACGTCAACATCTTGTCACTGGGGTCCATTTTCATCACATGAGTCTGCCACAAAGAAGAGACTTTTGTTCAGAACTTTTGTGATAACTTCTGTATGAAAGCGCCACAGAATGTACAGGACAGAATTGGGTCAGAGTTGGTGACTCACCATGTTGAGGAAGTCCGTGGTGTCTCCCAGATCTTTAACACTCTCGTTGTCCATCATGTTCTCCACAGTGCTGCTGTCTCCCTCATCCCTTCCCTTCTCAGCTGACCTCTTTTCTGCCACCAACAAAATATCACAAGAATCTTTTCACTTGTTAAAAAGGAATATGTAGGCTCAAGAGAAGTTAGGAGAAATGTGAACAGTTGCATTGTGAGGTGATAATGAAAAAAGGACCATGCTAGCTGTTGAAAATGCAATGCTTCACCAAGGAATATGTAGGCTCAAGAGAAGTTAGGAGAAATGTGAACAGTTGCATTGTGAGGTGATAATGAAAAAGGACCATGCTAGCTGTTGAAAATGCAATGCTTCACCAAGGAATATGTAGGCTCAAGAGAAGTTAGGAGAAATGTGAACAGTTGCATTGTGATGTGATAATGAAAAAGGACCATGCTAGCTGTTGAAAATGCAATGCTTCACCAAGGAATATGTAGGCTCAAGAGAAGTTAGGAGAAATGTGAACAGTTGCATTGTGAGGTGATAATGAAAAAGGACCATGCTAGCTGTTGAAAATGCAATGCTTCACCAAGGAATATGTAGGCTCAAGAGAAGTTAGGAGAAATGTGAACAGTTGCATTGTGATGTGATAATGAAAAAGGACCATGCTAGCTGTTGAAAATGCAATGCTTCACCAAGGAATATGTAGGCTCAATAGAAGTTAGGAGAAATGTGAACAGTTGCATTGTGATGTGATAATGAAAAAGGACCATGCTAGCTGTTGAAAATGCAATGCTTCACCAAGGAATATGTAGGCTCAAGAGAAGTTAGGAGAAATGTGAACAGTTGCATTGTGATGTGATAATGAAAAAGGACCATGCTAGCTGTTGAAAATGCAATGCTTCACCAAGGAATATGTAGGCTCAAGAGAAGTTAGGAGAAATGTGAACAGTTGCATTGTGAGGTGATAATGAAAAAGGACCATGCTAGCTGTTGAAAATGCAATGCTTCACCAAGGAATATGTAGGCTCAAGAGAAGTTAGGAGAAATGTGAACAGTTGCATTGTGATGTGATAATGAAAAAGGACCATGCTAGCTGTTGAAAATGCAATGCTTCACCAAGGAATATGTAGGCTCAAGAGAAGTTAGGAGAAATGTGAACAGTTGCATTGTGAGGTGATAATGAAAAAAGGACCATGCTAGCTGTTGAAAATGCAATGCTTCACCAAGGAATATGTAGGCTCAAGAGAAGTTAGGAGAAATGTGAACAGTTGCATTGTGATGTGATAATGAAAAAGGACCATGCTAGCTGTTGAAAATGCAATGCTTCACCAAGGAATATGTAGGCTCAAGAGAAGTTAGGAGAAATGTGAACAGTTGCATTGTGATGTGATAATGAAAAAGGACCATGCTAGATGTTGAAAATGCAATGCTTCACCAAGGAATATGTAGGCTCAAGAGAAGTTAGGAGAAATGTGAACAGTTGCATTGTGAGGTGATAATGAAAAAGGACCATGCTAGCTGTTGAAAATGCAATGCTTCACCAAGGAATATGTAGGCTCAAGAGAAGTTAGGAGAAATGTGAACAGTTGCATTGTGATGTGATAATGAAAAAGGACCATGCTAGCTGTTGAAAATGCAATGCTTCACCAAGGAATATGTAGGCTCAAGAGAAGTTAGGAGAAATGTGAACAGTTGCATTGTGATGTGATAATGAAAAAGGACCATGCTAGCTGTTGAAAATGCAATGCTTCACCAAGGAATATGTAGGCTCAAGAGAAGTTAGGAGAAATGTGAACAGTTGCATTGTGATGTGATAATGAAAAAAGGACCATGCTAGCTGTTGAAAATGCAATGCTTCACCAAGGAATATGTAGGCTCAAGAGAAGTTAGGAGAAATGTGAACAGTTGCATTGTGATGTGATAATGAAAAAAGGACCATGCTAGCTGTTGAAAATGCAATGCTTCACCAAGGAATATGTAGGCTCAAGAGAAGTTAGGAGAAATGTGAACAGTTGCATTGTGAGGTGATAATGAAAAAGGACCATGCTAGCTGTTGAAAATGCAATGCTTCACCAAGGAATATGCGTGTTTTCTAAATAGTTCAACAATCGAAACAGATATGCCTGCAATGTAATGTAATGCATTGTAGTTCAGTGTAGATACCCTTCTTGTTAGACCCAGTGCTCCTGTGTTGGTGAATGCCGTTGTGCACCTTTCTGTTGGTTAGCTCCTTGGGGGGCAGACTGGAGGGGATGGTCTGGCTGGACACGGGCAGGGGTGCGGAGGTATTGAGGTGTCCGAACGTCAGGGGGGGCAGGGTCCGGAACATGAGCCCAAACTGCTGCGGGGAACGCTCCTGAAACAGAGAACACAGGGTTAGTTAGCTGTGTTAGCTTAGCTAGCTTACTTATATCCACTACTTGTTAGGCCCATGATTAGGCTCCATGTTGTTACTTATATCCACTACTTGTTAGGCCCATGATTAGGCTCCATGTTGTTACTTATATCCACTACTTGTTAGGCCCATGATTAGGCTCCATGTTGCTACTTATATCCACTACTTGTTAGGCCCATGATTAGGCTCCATGTTGCTACTTATATCCACTACTTGTTAGGCCCATGATTAGGCTCCATGTTGCTACTTATATCCACTACTTGTTAGGCCCATGATTAGGCTCCATGTTGCTACTTATATCCACTACTTGTTAGGCCCATGATTAGGCTCCATGTTGTTATTCATCTCCACTACTTGTTAGGCCCATGATTAGGCTCCATGTTGTTACTTATATCCACTACTTGTTAGGCCCATGATTAGGCTCCATGTTGTTACTTATATCCACTACTTGTTAGGCCCATGATTAGGCTCCATGTTGTTACTTATATCCACTACTTGTTAGGCCCATGATTAGGCTCCATGTTGTTACTTATATCCACTACCTGTTAGGCCCATCATTAGGCTCCATGTTGTTATTCATCTCCACTACTTGTTAGGCCCATGATTAGGCTCCATGTTGCTACTTATATCCACTACTTGTTAGGCCCATGATTAGGCTCCATGTTGTTACTTATATCCACTACCTGTTAGGCCCATGATTAGGCTCCATGTTGTTATTCATCTCCACTACTTGTTAGGCCCATGATTAGGCTCCATGTTGTTACTTATATCCACTACCTGTTAGGCCCATCATTAGGCTCCATGTTGTTATTCATCTCCACTACTTGTTAGGCCCATGATTAGGCTCCATGTTGTTACTTATATCCACTACCTGTTAGGCCCATGATTAGGCTCCATGTTGTTATTCATCTCCACTACCTGTTAGGCCCATAATTAGGCTCCTTGTTGACAGTGCTAAAAGGTGAAGGACGTCTAGTTAGGGATCTCCTTAGAGAACCAGGCCGCTAACATTAAAACAAACACTGACTCAATAGTTTCAGACAACTATCTGAGGAACTAGACCGCAACATCCCAGGGACATGTGGCGGTTCAGGGACTGGATGTTGAGACTCCCAACACTCCCACTTTTACATGTGTGGACCCCAGGCCAGTACCCAGTACCCACCCTCTCTCTCCTCCTGACCCGGGCAGAGAGGCTACTGTTCAGGGTAACAGGGGTGGAGGTGAGGGTGTCCCCTAAGAGCTCTGTGTAAGACTTCTCCAGGTAGTCCTCTGTGACATCATTCTCCTCCAGAGTCACCTCCTGACAGCTCTTGTCTCTGGGCTTGGCTAGAACCAGCATGTGGCAACCTCCGCATGTCACCTGGAACAAAGACAACATGTAATTGACCTGAATCTTACACTAGACAAAATTATAAGATAAGACTGGATGTCCAACTATCATCACTTTTTTACGCTTTCAGGGAAAAATCTCAACTTGAGATAAATGTGCAAAACTTTCAATTTGGCATCAGCCATGCTATGATGTCAAAGTGAAATTCTCAAATTACAATTCAGCCTTCAGTTGAAAACATGAGGTACAGTTGAAGTCGGAAGTTAACACACTTATGTTGGAGGCATTAAAACTCATATCTCAACCACTCCACAAATTTCTTGTTAACAAACTATCGTTTTGGCAAGTTGGTAAGGACATCTACTTTGTGCATGACACAAGTCATTTTTCCAACAATTGTTTACAGACATTATTTCACTGTATCACAATTCCAGTGGGTCAGAAGTTTACATACACTAAGTTGACTGTGCCTTTAAACAGCTTAGAAAATTCAAGAAAATTATGTCATGGCTTTAGAAGCTTCTGTTAGGCTAATTGACATCATTTGTGTCAATTGGAGGTGTACCTGTGGATGTATTTCAAGGCCTACCTTCAAACTCAGTGCATCTTTGCTTGACATCATGAGAAAATCAAAAGAAATCAGCCAAGACCTCAGAAAAAAAAATTAAGACCTCCACAAGTCTGGTTCATCCTTGGGAGCAATTTCCAAATGCCTGAAGGTACCACGTTCATCTGTACAAACAATAATATGCAAGTACAAACACCTTGGGACCACGCAGCCGTCATGCATTCTGTCTCCTAGAGATGAACGTACTTGTGTGAAAAGTGCAAATCAATCCCAGAACAACAGCAAAAGACCTTGTGAAGATGGAGGAAACAGGTACAAAAGTATCTATATCCACAGTAAAACAAGTCCTATATCGACATAACCTGAAAGGCCGCTCAGCAACAAAGAAACCACTGCTCCAAAAACTACATTAAAAAAAACAGACTACGGTTTGTAACTGCACATGGGGACAAAGATCATACTTTTTGGAGACATGTCCTCTGGTCTGATGAAACAAAAATAGAAGTGTTTGGCCATAATGACCATTGTTATGTTTGGAGGAAAAAGGGGGAGGCTTGCAAGCTGAAGAACACCATCCCAACCGTGAAGCACGGGGTGGCAGCATCATGTTGTGGGGGTACTTTGCTGCAGAAGGGACTGGTGAACTTCACAAAATAGATGGCATCATGAGGGATTTAAAATTATGTGGATATATTGAAGCAACATCTCAAGACATCAGTCAGAACGTTAAAGCTTGGTTGCAAATGAGTCTTCCAAACGGACAATGACCTCAAGCATACTTCCAAAGTTGTGGCAAAATGGCTTAATTCACCCACCTTATTGTGGGAAACTTGTGGAAGGCTACCCGAAACGTTTGGCCCACGTTAAACAATTTAAAGGCAATGCTACCAAATACTGAGTGCATGTAAAACCTGAGCCACTGGAAATAAAAGCTGAAATAAATCACTCTACTATTATTCTGACATTTCACATTCTTAAAATAAAGTGGTGATCCTAACTGACCTAAGACAGGGACTTTTTTACTAGGATTAAATGTCAGCAATTGTGAAAAACTGAGTTTAAATGTATTTGGCTAAGGTGTATGTAAACTTCCGACTTCAACTGTACATACCGCTTGGACGTTGTACTTGAGGAAGCGTGGACAGAGAGTGGGCTTGAATTGATTGGTGAAGTTCTCCTCTCCCAGACCCAGCTTCCCATGTCTCCCGTCCCCAAAGGTATAGAGAAGACCATTGTCTGAAACCATGACAACTACGTGTCAGTCAACTTAATAGACGCAAGCAATGTTATCATGGCAAATGGCAATGGAGTTTATCCATAAAATGCTAGTACCACTGTTGTATAAAAGTTTGCACATTTACAATGTCTTTGTAACATTTTCTGAATTATAACTGTTTTGGGGTGAAAATTGTGTCTGCTAAGCCTGTTTAAATCAAATCCAAATCAAATCAAATTTTATTTGTCACATACACGTGGTTAGCAGATGTTAATGCGAGTGTAGCGAAATGCTTGTGCTTCTAGTTCCGACAATGCAGTAATAACCAACAAGTAATCTAACTAACAATTCCAAAACTACTGTCTTATACACAGTGTAAGGGGATAAAGAATATGTACATAAGGATATATGAATGAGTGATGGTACAGAGCAGCATAGGCAAGATACAGTAGATGGTATCGAGTACAGTATATACATATGAGATGAGTATGTAAACAAAGTGGCATAGTTAAAGTGGCTAGTGTTACATGTATTACATAAGGATGCAGTCGATGATATAGAGTACAGTATATACGTATGCATAGGAGATGAATAATGTAGGGTAAGTAACATTATATAAGGTAGCATTGTTAAAAGTGGCTAGTGATATATTTACATAATTTCCCATCAATTCCCATTATTAAAGTGGCTGGAGTTGAGTCAGTGTCAGTGTCAGTGTGTTGGCAGCAGCCACTCAATGTTAGTGGTGGCTGTTTAACAGTCTGATGGCCTTGAGATAGAAGCTGTTTTTCAGTCTCTCGGTCCCAGCTTTGATGCACCTGTACTGACCTCGCCTTCTGGATGATAGCGGGGTGAACAGGCAGTGGCTCGGGTGGTTGATGTCCTTGATGATCTTTATGGCCTTCCTGTAACATCGGGTGGTGTAGGTGTCCTGGAGGGCAGGTAGTTTGCCCCCGGTGATGCGTTGTGCAGACCTCACTACCCTCTGGAGAGCCTTACGGTTGTGGGCGGAGCAGTTGCCGTACCAGGCGGTGATACAGCCCGCCAGGATGCTCTCGATTGTGCATCTGTAGAAGTTTGTGAGTGCTTTTGGTGACAAGCCGAATTTCTTCAGCCTCCTGAGGTTGAAGAGGCGCTGCTGCGCCTTCTTCACGATGCTGTCTGTGTGAGTGGACCAATTCAGTTTGTCTGTGATGTGTATGCCGAGGAACTTAAAACTTGCTACCCTCTCCACTACTGTTCCATCGATGTGGATAGGGGGTGTTCCCTCTGCTGTTTCCTGAAGTCCACAATCATCTCCTTAGTTTTGTTGACGTTGAGTGTGAGGTTATTTTCCTGACACCACACTCCGAGGGCCCTCACCTCCTCCCTGTAGGCCGTCTCGTCGTTGTTGGTAATCAAGCCTACCACTGTTGTGTCGTCCGCAAACTTGATGATTGAGTTGGAGGCGTGCGTGGCCACGCAGTCGTGGGTGAACAGGGAGTACAGGAGAGGGCTCAGAACGCACCCTTGTGGGGCCCCAGTGTTGAGGATCAGCGTGGTGGAGATGTTGTTGCCTACCCTCACCACCTGGGGGCGGCCCGTCAGGAAGTCCAGTACCCAGTTGCACAGGGCGGGGGTCTCGAGCTTGATGACGAGCTTGGAGGGTACTATGGTGTTGAATGCTGAGCTGTAGTCGATGAACAGCATTCTCACATAGGTATTCCTCTTGTCCAGATGGGTTAGGGCAGTGTGCAGTGTGGTTGAGATTGCATCGTCTGTGGACCTATTTGGGCGGTAAGCAAATTGGAGTGGGTCTAGGGTGTCAGGTAGGGTGGAGGTGATATGGTCCTTGACTAGTCTCTCAAAGCACTTCATGATGACAGAAGTGAGTGCTACGGGGCGGTAGTCGTTTAGCTCAGTTACCTTAGCTTTCTTGGGAACAGGAACAATGGTGGGCCCTCTTGAAGCATGTGGGAACAGCAGACTGGTATAGGGATTGATTGAATATGTCCGTAAACACACCGGCCAGCTGGTCTGCGCATGCTCTGAGGGCGCGGCTGGGGATGCCGTCTGGGCCTGCAGCCTTGCGAGGGTTAACACGTTTAAATGTCTTACTCACCTCGGCTGCAGTGAAGGAGAGTCTGCATGTTTTCGTTGCAGGCCGTGTCAGTGGCACTGTATTGTCCTCAAAGCGGGCAAAAAAGTTATTTAGTCTGCCTGGGAGCAAGACATCCTGGTCCGTGACTGGGCTGGATTTCTTCTTGTAGTCCGTGATTGACTGTAGACCCTGCCACATGCCTCTTGTGTCTGAGCCGTTGAATTGAGATTCTACTTTGTCTCTGTACTGACGCTTAGCTTGTTTGATAGCCTTGCGGAGGGAATAGCTGCACTGTTTGTATTCGGTCATGTTTCCGGTCACCTTGCCCTGATTAAAAGCAGTGGTTCGCGCTTTCAGTTTCACGCGAATGCTGCCATCAATCCATGGTTTCTGGTTAGGGAATGTTTTAATCGTTGCTATGGGAACGACATCTTCAACGCACGTTCTAATGAACTCACACACCGAATCAGCGTATTCGTCAATATTATTATCTGACGCAATACGAAACATATCCCAGTCCACGTGATGGAAACAGTCTTGGAGTGTGGAGTCAGCTTGGTCGGACCAGCGTTGGACAGGCCTCTTGTTTTAGTTTCTGTCTGTAGGCAGGGATCAACAAAATGGAGTCGTGGTCGGCTTTTCCGAAAGGAGGGCGGGGCAGGGCCTTATATGCGTCGTGGAAGTTAGAGTAACAATGATCCAAGGTTTTTCCACCCCTGGCTGCGCAATCGATATGCTGATAAAATTTAGGGAGTCTTGTTTTCAGATTAGCCTTGTTAAAATCCCTAGCTACAATGAATGCAGCCTCCGGATAAATGGATTCCAGTTTGCAAAGAGTCAAATAAAGTTAGTTCAGAGCCATCGATGTGTCTGCTTGGGGGGGG